>NW_022881614.1:21776382-21943166 GCF_003369915.1 Drosophila miranda
TCGGCCAGCCGCATACATAATTTCCAGCGGTCACCGACAGGTGGGGTAGGGCATTGGAGCCGCATCCCGCCCAACACCGCACCCTCTGACTGATATGCAGCCCAAGGGCTGTCATTAGTTAGAGGTCCATTAACAAAAATGCAACCGAACTGGGGGCTAGACACATGTCAATAGAGCTGGAGCTGGTGCAGACGTGCCCAGGGCCGATGTCATTTACAGGTAACAGGTGCAGAGACCGGAAAGGAGCTGTGGGGCTGGTGGCGGTGGTGTATTAATTCGTGATGGTGCCACAACATATGGGTTCACTTAGGTGAGAATTGCAGACACCGCAAGGGTAGTGCCCTGAATGAGTTAATGTCTAATTAACTCATTCAGACGCCTCACGGCCGGAAACATAATTTAGAGTCATTTATCAGTGATGTCCGTGGTCGGCGCCATGACATCACATGAAAATTGCCTCAGAGATCATGTGTGGGATGTGCTGTCTCTGTGTATCCCTCCAGACCCCACCAGGACATGGCAGCTTCATTATTTTGTGCTCTTTATTGGGCGGAAGGATTGCTTCCCTACAGCTGCTGACCTAAAGGATTCCCCAGCCAGGGATAGACAGCCGGGCATTTGTCGCAGACATTCATGTAGCGCTCCTCGCCGGTGGAGACCTTCTGGACGTGGCACTGGACCGCATGGCAGGCGGCCTCTGGCTTGGCGGGGCAGCCTTTGAAAGGGGCTCCGAGCACGGGTTTCGTCACATACTCCAGCATGCGCGAAATGCCAGTCAGATAGACGTCCGGATGGGTCTTCAAATGGTGAATAAATCTTTAAAACGGAGGCGGATATTTAAAAGGGATATTCCTAAAAGGATTCGCAAGGCATAACGTAGTTCTTGAAGGCGGCAAAGTAGTTGCGACCGCAAGCGAACCAAGCCGCATGGAGGTACATTCCGAAGGGGGCACGGTTTCCCTCGTAGTGGCGGTTGAAGTTCTCCAGCATCCAGTCGAAGAGAGCTTCCACATTGTCCTCGGGCGGATAGACGCAGGCATCGATCATCGAACAGCTGTAGCCCTCGGTATCGGTCCAGGTCACCATGGGATTGACCCAGAATCCGGGAATCGAAGCATCCGGACAGGGCCAATCTGACAGTCCTGCTTGGAAAGATAATCAAGGGTATAGGGCCACATGGCCGGGTCCTTGAACTGCTGCGTAGGCCAGGAGCTGTCGTAGCTCAGGCCCAGGCGCTTGGCAGCCGCGAAGGTGTTGTTGCCGGAAATCTGAAGGAAGGGCAGACGCATGCCCTGCACTCTCTTGGGGTCCACCTTGGCGAAGGACTCCAGCATCTTCAGCTGGTCACCGAACTCCTGCTCAATGGTTGCCACATCCGCAGCCCACCAGTAGTCCATTCCGTCGCCGTGGGTGACCAAGTGCAGGGCGATCTCGTGACCAGCGCGATACAGGGCGTTCACGCGGACATAGTCTGTGTACTCGTGCGACAGGAAGAAGGTGCCGGTGGCCACACAGCCATCGGGATTGGTCAGCTCGCTGAAGAGCAGCTCGTATTGGGCGTAGTTAACCGCATTCACGGCATCGTCGAAGGTGATCGTCACGAACTGTGCGAATAGTTAGAGAAGAGTCACCAAAAACCTTGGATGTTGGTAAGAGGGGGTACCTGGGGGATCTCACTCTCTTTGCCTTGGAACTTGGAGCGCGGCAGGACCGTGTCCGAGCAGCGGCATTCGGGCAGCTTGCAGTTGGCGGCCTTGCAGCTCTCCGCCATGGGCAGGACGAGCTCCTCCGACTGATCGGCGGGGGCCTTCTGCTTGTTCTTCAGCTTCTTGGTCTTGGACTTGCCGGACTGCTTCTGGGCAGCGCCGAGCAGGACCTCGCACAGCAGTTCGCTGAGTATGAGGAGAGTATGCTGGGAAAGCCACCTTAATTCTCCGCCTGTGGGGCTCTTCGACGTTCTTATAACCTTGATAGAAGATGCGTGATGCTATCTTATCGCTTGACTTAGGCTCCAAATATGATTTGCTTGTTCGACACAGAGGAAGTGAGGGTGTGGTTTTCCCCTGGGTGGGGAATTGTAGTAGCATTGCGTGTCGAGAAGACTGACCTTGGCGCTCTGCCATTCTCATCTGCAGAGAACTTAAACTTTTGACCCCACTCTTGAGGCAAACAGACAATCACAAGAGCCATAGAACTTTCAATTAAAGACAGAACAACAGGACTTAACAGCTGAGATTCCGTACCGGCAGTGCCGTCGACACCGTCAAGTGGAAAACTTTTCACACTTGCCGAGATCCCTATCGATGGGTCTGGCTGCACGGCACAGCCAGAGCCACAGCAGCCCCCAAATTATGACAGCCCAAGCAAATGCACTTCAGATCGTAAACAAGTGCTTCAAAGTTTCCACAAGCGATAGGAATCCCATCCCAGCCCCCGAATACAAGGCCCCCGCAAGAATCAGCGCCAGACAGAGTCGCCGCCAGGGAAGGGGTCGGCAGCCAATCGCAGTTTTGGGGAAAAAGTCAATACGGATTCAAAGGAAAAGAAAGGATAAATTGAGGGAAAATCCTGCGAGTCGTAGTCCGTTGCAGCGTGGCTGATTCCACGGCCAACTTCCGCCATCTGAGGCGCGTGCCCGCCTCCGATACGATTCGGTCACGTTTCGGGGCGTTGCCAGTTGCCAGGGCCTTGGGTAGGTGCCAGGAATGTGGCTCAGAGAGAGAGCCACACGGCCAGCCAGCCAACCAACGAGAGTCCACATCCGAGTACTCTCGGCTACGGGTGGGCGGCAGTGGGGTGGTGGTGAGCCCCTAGCTTCGGCTCTGTTGTAGGGGCAATGCAACATGTTTGAGTGAGTTCGATGCGGCTCTTGCGTCATCCTGCTCGGTGGAAGACAACTCCTAATAAAGATGGAATGTCCGGATGGATAGTGCGAAGAAGGTTCATTGAAACCTGATTGACATACACCTGATTGACAGACCTTGGTCATACACCTTCTCCTCATTAACAGCCCGCGGACTCATCGATGAGGCGTCAGGGCGTAAATTCAAAGGCAACACACACGCGTCCTAATCAGAGATATACTTTTCAAATCCCAGCCCCAGTCCACTCCAACCCCGCCCCTTCCTGGCTGAGGCTCACGTGGCGGCAACTGCTTTAAAATGCAAATTTTCCTCTGCTAATAAAAATGTTACTCATATGCGTCGAAGATTTCCCAAGTGCACGGCGGCCAAAGGAAAGCCCATCACGCACGTCCGACTCGGAAAAAAAATTCGGGGTGGGTCTTGTCTGGGGGTTTCGTCGGGGGTTTGCCAATTTTCGCGATAATCACACAACTAATTTGCATAGAACACTGAGACCACCAGCAAATCTAGGCTAATCAAATCAGCCAAAACGAACAAACTCAATTTGCGGGTGCAAATACTTGTTGTTCAGGCCAGCAGTAAACTGCGCACTGTGCCAACTCCGTGCGCCCCGGTCCCAACTCGCTCTCGCGCGCTCGGAGGGGCGCTTGGATGCACAATCCACGATCCACTCGGCGCTCACGGCAGCAAAAGCATCATAAGGCATAGAGTTAGTTAGTTACGTTTTCACCCCCGCTTCAACCTGTCGACATACCGCGCGAATACCCAATAACTACATGAACAATATATATAAATAGTGACATATCCATAATTCCCCACATCCCATACACATTATGTTTATGTACAATTCATCCACCCCATCCACACAAGTAACAGGACCCCACTCAAGAATCAATAACTGTTTCTTCCCATACTCCAACCTAGGGCCCCCATAATATAAACAATGGACCACATTGTTTCATCAACATTAGAATCACGCCACTCTCGAGAAATCGATTCTTTAGAATCACGCCACTCATGAGGACCAATCAAAGCTAGACATAAAACCAAGGAGTATCACATTCCTAGCTCCGTCATGTAATGCAACACCGATCGCCAGCAGTGGATGCCTTTCATCAAAGCCGACGCATCCCCAAATATCGATCCAGGCACGTACGCCACCGACACGAAGATGCAGCCGAGGAAAGCAACGCCCGAAGCCAGAGTCGGGAATTGCAAGAGAAGGGCTCATGGAAACTAGCCAGCAGCAGAGAGATCAGTTCCGTTTGAGACAAGCAGACCCAAAGTCAAGTCGGGGGATTCATTTAAATCTTGTGACATAAAGATATTTAAGTTGTAAAATAAAAGTCTTTTTTAAAAAACTTAAAATCGAGTTGCGGATATTTAACTGGCGCAGTCGGTAGGATTTCGTTTAAAATTAACTCCTATATTTCGGTAATGGTCAGCTTGTGTAATTTCTAATTACTGTGATCACGTAATCCCGGAATCGTTAATAAAATTGTGAAATCCGCCAAAGAACCTATGTGTTACGAGCACATACGATTTGCAAAACTAAAATTAAGTGAACTGAAGTAAGCGGAGATAGTGATCCACCAAGAACAGTGAAACACTAAATACAAATTCAAAAAACTTACAAGTGAACCAAAATAAAGTTAAAACTACTGAAAACAAAACAAAACCCAATCAACACCAACAACATGGCGTTACCACCACTATCATTGAGCGAAATCCACTTGAACCAGGCACTGCTGTCGATCAGACAAATACCTGCGTATGACGGTTCATCTGGACAGCTAAGCTCATTTATCAAACGAATCGAATATGTATGCGGATTATATCCAACTGAAGATCTTCGCCAACAAAGGATCCTATTTGGAGCGACCGAGATCCAACTGTCAGGAGAGGCACAACGCACTGCTGTCGATCAGATAAATACCTGCGTATGACGGTTCATCTGGACAGCTAAGCTCATTTATCAAACGAATCGAATATGTATGCGGATTATATCCAACTGAAGATCTTCGCCAACAAAGGATCCTATTTGGAGCGACCGAGATCCAACTGTCAGGAGAGGCACAACGCATATCGCAAATGATACAACCCAACACGTGGCTCGAACTGAAGACGGCGCTGTTCAACGAGTTCAAAAATCACACACCATATGAAGAACTCTTACGACAACTATACACCACCAGATTCAACGGCAGTCTTCGTAAGTTTATACAAGAATTAGAGATAAAAGCATTATTAATAAACAATAAGCTAAACTTAGAAAACATACCAGAAAATAATGTCATTTATAAAAACGCTTTGAACAACACAATTAAAGATGTCATTACTCGAAAACTTCCTGACAGAATTTTCATGACCTTAGCAAGAAAAGATATTACCACATTGTCTAATCTTAAGAAGGCAGCACAAGAAGAAGGATTTTACGAAGCCAGTACAACAGCTTCAGGTACAAATAAAGATCAATCGAAATCGTCTCAATCAAATCGAAAGAATGTTGGAAACTATTATCCAAATTATAATACTACTAACTATCACAATCAAACTCAGAGTTCATCTGGAACAGGTCAGACTAATCGAACAAATCAAAATCAAAATTCCCAAAATCCTGGATTATACAATGAGTTCAAAAATTCCTTGAATCAAGGTAGGGCTCAGAATCCATTCAATCAGCAAATATCTCAAAACCAAGCTAGTGGGAGTGGACCCAACCAACCTACTAAAAGAGGGAGGGAGAGCCAGAGTGGCCAAACGAAGATGGACGTAAATTTTCATCAAGCCGCCTCGGAAGAAACCGAGGAGGACCCTATATAAACATTACCATTAATAAAAGAATATTAAGGTGTATCGCTGACTCGGGATCATCGATCAACATCATGAAAGAAAATTATACAGATTCCGAGATAAAAGACGATAACCTTACGGTCCATACCATCAATGGACCTGTCCGTTTAACTAAGAGTATCATGAGGAATGCGAACAAAACATGTCCGTCCGAACAAAAGTTCTACATACATAACTTTTCCGAAAATTATGATATTTTATTAGGAAGAGAATACTTGATGGCAAGTAAAGCCGTCATCGATTACAGAAATGACACTGTAACACTAGGAGCTAGGTCGTACCCAATCATTCAGAGTGGAGAAGCTATTGAAGCCGGCAAGACCGCACAGAAGTGCACTGATCCCTCTACAAAAGAAGAGAAGATCGCACCTAAGTGCCTTGACCCATCTCCAGAGGGAGATCAATACTTCGCTTTCGCTCTAGACAGTGAATTAAGGGAATGTAATCAATTAAGATTGGAACACTTAAACGACGAAGAGAGGGAAGAGTTAAAGAAGGTCTTATATGAGTTTAAGGATGTGCAGTACAGAGAAGGTGACAATTTGACTTTCACAAGTACAATCAAGCACGAGATCAAAACTCAACATGAAGACCCGGTCTACAGACGACAATACAAATATGCCCAGATACATGATCAGGAGGTAAACCAGCAAATCAAAGATATGATCAGGCAGGGAATAATTCGAAAGTCGAATTCTCCTTACTGCTCGCCCATATCTATGATTCCGAAGAAGATAGATGCTTCAGGAAAGCAAAAATATCGAATGGTAGTAGACTATAGAAGTCTAAATGAAATAACAGTTAAGGACAAATTCCCAACTCCACGAATGGATGAAATCCTAGACAAACTAGGTAAATTTCAGTATTTTACGACAATCGATTTAGCAAAAGGTTTCCATCAAATACCCATGGAACCTAGCAAAATCCCCAAAACTGCGTTCTCCACTAAGCATGGACATTACGAGTTCACTCGTATGCCCTTTGGGCTAACCACTGCCCCAGCTACCTTCCAAAGATGTATGAACAATCTGCTAGAAGAGTTAATCTTCAAAGATTGCTTTGTATACTTAGATGACATCATTATATTTTCCACTTCATTGGAAGAACACTTGTTGTCACTAAGGAGAGTATTTGGAAAGTTGAGAGACGCCAACTTGAAGCTACAAATGGATAAATGTGAATTCATGAAAAAGGAAACTGAATTCCTAGGTCATGTAGTCACTACTGAAGGAATAGTACCAAATCCAGGCAAAATCTCTGCCATTGTCAAATTTCCAATACCAGAAACGACTAAACAAATAAAGTCATTCTTAGGTCTGTGCGGGTTCTACAGGAAATTCATTCCTAATTTTGCAAACATAGCAAAACCCATGACACTCAAACTAAAGAAAGGAGCTGTCATAGACCCCAAGGAAGAAAAGTACGTCGAGGCATTTGAGAGACTAAAAGTACTCATCACCTCAGACCCTATACTTGCGTTTCCAGACTTTGACAAAATGTTCACGGTAACAACCGACGCTAGTAACATAGCATTGGGAGCGGTTTTGTCACAAGAACACAAACCGATCTGCTACGCTAGCAGAACCCTAAATGAACATGAAATAAACTATTCAGCCAACGAAAAGGAATTATTAGCGATCGTATGGGCAACCGAGTATTTCCGTTCATACCTGTTCGGTAGAACATTCGAGATACAAAGCGATCATAAACCCTTGATTTGGTTGAACAACCTCAAGGAGCCAAATATGAAATTACAAAGGTGGAAAATAAAACTGAATGAGTTTGATTTTAAAATGAAATATCTACCAGGCAAAGAAAATCATGTAGCTGATGCCTTATCAAGTGTAAAGATTAATGAAAATCTCCTTGGAGAAGCTTCCAATAGCGTTGGTGCAACTGTACATAGCGCACAGGAAGACAATCTAAATCACATTGCTATCACGAAAAGACCAATTAACTATTACAATCGGCAAATTGAGCTAATAAAAGGCAATGAAGATAAGGTAGAAACAATTCGTTATTTTCACAAGCTAATCATCAAGATCACGTATAAGGAAATGACTAACACCTTAGCGAAGGATATAATAAAGGAATATCTATGCACCAAAAAGAGCGCATTATATTTCCATAACGAAATAGATTTTCCTCCATTCCAAAAAGCCTATTTAGAAATCATTAATTCTAACAATATAACCAAAGCTATTAAATCAAGCACGAAACTCCTAGATATTCTTTGGACGTTGACATGCAATGACTGCATCTTTCAAGAGGCGATGCAGTTACTGCACCGTCAAGTGGCCCATGTGACACCAGCAGAAGGCTGTTACGCGCGGATCCCAGGCAAAACGCAGCCCTCCTCCCGCCCAACCGACCGAGGGGCGCTGCCGCATGACGCGCGGTGCGTAGCCGAACCAAACGCGAACATGCAAGAAAGATAGCTATTAGACTAACATTCGAGGAAAATTAGTACTAAACTTACTAAGAAACTAAGCATGCAATCAAAATACAAATACTACTACAGTTACTCATTAATAGAAAGGTGTGTAAGGATTAATAATTTAATAAGAGGAAGAGAATTAGTGGTGGATATAATATGGTAGAGGGAATTATAATCCGAGCATAAGACCCTAAACGGTTCATGCAAGGAATAATTCGATCTACAAAGTGGAAGAAACAACGGTATAAAATTTCTAGTCAGTCTAATAGGAATCGTGAAGTTTATGCGGCTCAACAGATCAGGGCTGTCTATGTCACCCCTGATCAAGTTGTGCATAAATATCACACCAAGCATTTTTGTACGGTTAACTAAGGATGGGAGGTTTACTAATAGTAGTCTACTAGAGTAAGATGGGAGGCTTACACCCGCATCCCAGTTAAGGCCCCGCAGAGCAAAGAGTAAAAAGTTTTTCTGTACTGATTCTATACGGTCCTGGTGTACATTGTACTGAGGGCACCATACACAGGAGCCGTATTCTAAGATCGGACGAACAAGCGAGGTATAGAGAGTCTTTGTTATATAGGGGTCGTCAAATTCCTTTGACCACCTCTTTATAAACCCAAGCACGCCCATGGCCTTATTTACCATGGTAGAAATGTGTTCGGAAAACTTTAACTTGGGGTCTAACATAACACCCAGATCATCCAGCAGGGTAATTCTCTCAAGAGAACCACCAAATAGGGTGTAGGGAGCCAACAAAGGGCTAGAACGATGAAATGTCATAACTTTGCTTTTCGAGGAATAAAGGGTTTAACAAGTTTGCACAACACCATGACTGAAAGTTATTGAGATCGGATTGCAAGCGAGAATGAAATGAAATGTCCTTGTACTGGACACAGAGTTTAACATCATCCACATACATAAGTACTCGAGAGTATGTTAATACTAAAGGCAAGTCATTAATAAAGTGTGTGAAGAGTAAGCGGCCTAGATGGCTGCCTTGTGGTACTCCCGAAGAAACCTTTACTGGTAAAGAGAGGGAGATTTTGAAGAGGACTCTTTGAGACCTAGAACAAAGATAGCTAGAAATCCATCACAGGAGGTTGGGCGGAAACCCTAAAAGGTCAAGTTTATGCGCTAAAAGGGAATGGCTTACAGAGTCGAATGCTTTACTAAGGTCGGTGTAAATAACATCCGTCTGTAAGTTACATTGAAAGCCTTTAATAATGAAAGATGTAAACTCTAACAAGTTCGTGGTGGTTGATCGCCGCCTTATAAATCCATGCTGAGTTGGAGATATAAGTGACTTGCAGAGATGTTGCAAGTGCGGAGTTAAAACCTTCTCAAACATTTTAGGAATAGCGGATAACTTTGCTATACCTCTATAATTTTTTGCATCAGACTTGCTACCTTTTTTATGGAGAGGAATTATAAACGATTCCTTCCAGATCGAGGGGAAGCAAGAAGAATCAATGGACAGGTTGAATAGTTTAAGCCAAGGTCCACACAGAGCCTCGGCGCAGTACCTGAGTACACAACCTGGAACCCCGTCTGGACCCGGTGAAAACACCGGCTTAACTAGTCGAAGATCATGAAGTAGGGAACATTCATTTAACAAGGGACTGAAAATGCCGTTCGACCTCGGTAAACCGTATGGGTACGGATGACCAGAGTAGCTTTCCTCAGAATAGGTGGTTTGGAAGAATTGGGCAAAAAGATCGGCAATTGCCTGATCATTATTTGCCGACGTATTACAAAATGATAGCGAGAATGGGTGTGCGGACGTTCTACGCTTACTGTTTACGAAGCAGTAAAACTGTTTAGGGTCCTGAGAAAAACGTATCCTGCATCGAGATAGGTAGTTCTTATAGCATTGAGCATTAAGAACTGAAAAGTTTGACCGAGCTAATACATAGCGAGAGTGAGAAGTAGGAGAACCCACTTCTTGAAATTTTTTATAAAGTCTTGATTTTAAGTTTTTTAGACTGGATAACTCTTTGGTAAACCAAGGGGGTTTTCTAGATCTAGTCGGACAAGAAAGCTGGACACAAGAATCGAAAAATGTGCCAAGAGCATTGTAAAAAATGTTTGTGCCTTTTATGATATCAGTGCACAAGTACAAAGCGGACCAATCAAAATCCCTAATGAGGTTATTAAGCTTCGCAAACTCGGCTTTACGAAAGCAGCGGACATGTTCGGGCAGCCTACTCGACCGATCCAATACAGTTGGTCCTATATCTAGCGACACCTCGAAAGTAGGGTGGTAGGCGTCTTCAGGTATAGTGAGCGGAAGGGCTCGGGTTAACAACACTATGGTCGGATCCGATACAAAGCACAGATCAAGTAATCGACCCAAGGAATTTTTCACATGGTTGACTTGAGACAGGGATAGGGCAAGCAAGCCGTCAACAAAGTCATGTCGTGACATGGGCACTAGGATACTAGACTCGTTTACCGAAGACCAAACAGTTCCTGGCAAGTTGAAGTCACCAAGAACTATCATACGATCTTTATCAGATAGCGAGGAAGAAACAGCGGTTAAAGCGGACAAGTGCTGCTCATAAATTGAAATATCCGAAGAAGGTGGGATATACGAGCAAGTAATGAATATAGCGAAAGCGGGAAGAATCAGTTTTACACACAGGAATTCCAGTTCCTGTTGAACTTGGACTGTGAAGTGTTCCGACGTGAAGTAAGAGTCCACTGCAATTAGAATCCCCCCTGCACGTCGAGACGAACGGTCCTTTCTAAAAGTTGTGTACCGACCTGCCAAAACCTCGGAACTAAGAATGTCCGGCTTTAACCAGGTTTCAGTAAACACAATAACGTGGGAAGCAAATGCAACACTATCCCGGAATAGAATGCTGAGCTTACTACGCAAGCCTCTTACATTCTGATAGGTTACTAAAAGAGAAGTTAGTTTTTTGGAAAGGTGGAAGCAAGACGGGAAGTTGAGGAAGAGGAAGTTGAGGTTGAGGGTGGCACACTGGAAAGATTTGGAAGGGATATGGGGGGCCTATTCTTCTTCTTAGCCTTAAACTCCTTAGACGTCAAATTGATTTGGGGAGATGCTTATCTTAAACGAGGCTATCTCCCTGGCATAAGAGAAGTTAAATTTCTCCACCTTTAAACCCACGGCTTTTATTTTGCTTTGAATAAAAGCAATTACATCATTAGATGTGAGGTCAGGGGCCAGCCGTGAAACAAAAACTTGTCGTTTTGGTGGGACTCCCACCAGTGGTTTAGTCACCACAGGCCTAGTACCTGTGGTGGCAATATCCGGAGGTCCGGAACGTCTATTTACTGGTGGGATCGGGATAGACGGGACAACTAGCGAACTTGCGGACACCACGGACACGGACGCTGCAGACGTACTTGGCTGCACATTCTCCGAGGCGATGAATTCGGCTACCGAATCTGCATCTCCAGCAGCTGTCGTTGCCCTTGGAGTGGCAAACGAGATCAACTGCTGCACACTTGGAGTGGTCGGAGTCAGTTTTTCGGCGGCGCACGGCTGAGTGACGGTTGGCAATTGCAGATCCCGCGGAGTGACCCTTTTGCGCCTCGGAGACTCATTCAGCAGTTTTAAACCGCTAAACTGAGCCTCCATGGCTAGGAGCCGATCGTATTGGTTTTTAAAACCAACGGTCAGCTCCTTAAAGCCACTCCGCGTCTGCCTCATGAAAGATACCATGTCCTTCTCCACCGCACGGCATGCCTCGCAACTGTAATGCAAGCCATTACGTTTGGCTATAGCATCACTCACGAGGCCAGAAAATCCAGCGCATTTTGCGTGCACTACGCTGTCGCAGAGCCAGCAGGGGACATTCGGCTGATCGTGGGTGATCTGCTTCTTACAGCTTTTTTTGGCACAGACCACAGCGTATTCCATTTTATTATTTATTTATTTACTATTATTTGCAAAACAAATTGGTATCAGACCAATGTGCCAGACAACGCTCAAAGCGGAATTGGTAAGAAAAGAGAGCAGAGTGGAGAGCGGTTATAGCGAGATCTACTAAGCAGAGAGCGCTATTGCTCAGAAAGTTTAAAGAGCGAGAGAGAAAGAACAGTTATTGAAGTTGAGGTGATAGCGAGAGAGTGATAAAACAACAAAAGCTACCAGACGAGAGCGGACTGCAATGCAATACTCACTCACTGCAACAACACAAACACAAGCCGACGCCGAAAAATAAAAAGTTAAATAATGTTTTAACACAAATCAAAAGGCATGCACTCGCGTAAATGAATAGGTTTCCAGATTGTTGTCTGGTTAGAAAGTATAATTAGAATTTAGTTAGGAAAACACCGGCTGTTTATTGAAAACAAAAGGAAAAAATGCGGAGCGCAAAACAAAAACACGTCTGATCACTACGAAAGATAATCGGAAGATCGGAATCAGAATTACGCTGAATTTAAAGAAACCATATTAAAGAATCATAAAGGCTTACTCCATCCAGGGATAGAGAAAACCGTCAATTGGTTTAGGGGAAAATACTATTAGCCTATTTCTATACTATTATCAAAAACTAATCCAAAACATCATAAACGAATGTCCTACTTGTAATATTGCCAAAACAGAGCATAGAAATACGAAGTTGGCATTCGAAACTACACCGGAAATACTGAACATCAGAGAGAAATACGTCATAGATTTCTATATGGTTGGTAACCAACAGTTCCTATCATGTATTGACGTATACTCGAAGTTTGCCACTCTTGTAGAAGTAAAAAGTCGTGACTGGTTAGAAGCAAAAAGAGCCATCATGAAAGTTTTTAACGAGATGGGCAAACCAATTGAAATCAAAGCCGATAAAGATTCAGCTTTTATGTGCACAGCATTGCAAGCATGGCTGAATGCGGAAAACGTCAAAATAGAGATCACTTCCAGCAAAAATGGAATATCTGACGTAGAAAGATTTCATAAAACAGTAAATGAAAAATTAAGAATAATATCTAGCGAGGATAACCCAGAAGATAGATTCACGAAGTTTGAATTAATTCTTTATACTTATAATCATAAAACCAAACAGTTAAGTCTAAGGTAACAAATCCTTTCAAAAGGACGGGCGAAATTAGACAGGTAGACGAAAAACATTATGAAGAAAAGAATAGGGGTAGGAAAATAGCTCATTATAAATCAAAATTCAAGAAAAAGAAGAAATCTAATAGAAGCAAATATAATAATTCCAGAGAAACCGAGGAAGTTAATGGAATCGGCGAACTTCAACACAATTAAAATCCTCATCTTCCTCATAATTACCATCGTAATGGCACAGGGCCAAAACATAGAAATAAATCCTATAAAATCCCAAAACGGATATATGATATTCAAAACTGGATCGATTAACATACCTATCAATTACGAATACCATTATCTAACTGTTAATGTAACTAAAACCGAAGAACTATACCAAAATTTATTAATGCAAGCCACTAAATTCCACGACATAATCCAAATAATCCATAATAAAATATCTAGTAGACAAATTGCAAAGAGAAATGAACGGGCTAAAAATAACCAAAAGAAATAAAAGAGGCTTAATCAATATAGTAGGAACAGCCTACAAATATCTCTTTGGAACACTAGATCAGGAAGATAAAGTCGATTTGGAAAAAAAAATAGAAAATTTAGCCAGCCATAGCATTCAAATGAATGAACTAAATTTGGTAATAGATGCAGTTAATAGCGGAATAAACGTTATAAACAAACTAAATGAAGAAAAAGACAGGAATCAACAAAAAGAAATTTTGATATTCAATCTACAACATTTCACAGAATATGTCGAAGATATAGAACTAGGTATGCAATTAACTAGGTTCGGTATATTTAATCCAAAATTATTAAAACAAGACTACCTGGAACAAATAAATTCTGAGAAAATACTAAATATAAAAACCTCCACATGGCTAAAATCCGATACCAACGAAATTCTAATAATTTCCAACATTCCCAAAGACATTACAAAAGTACCAATCTATAAAATCGTTCCGTATCCAGACGAATTAAATAACATGTTAACAGATATGACATACGACAAGTACTACATAAACGAGGGGGAACGTTGTGAGTTGCAGCGGACACCGCAACTCTACAGTTATACCCGATACTTAGTCAGTATTGCTCTCCTCCGGCAGACGCCGCTAATATTAAACGATACGACAAAGAGTGCGTGCGAGAGAGACAGAAAATCAGTCTGAGCGTGACGTCGGGGGCTGCGTAGCCACTGCAAATTGATTTGTTCCTATTGGCTATAAAAATGATCTGATCTAATCCCAGATTCAGCAATCTGATAGATATGATCATTATCTATGATTCTGCGTTTTTAGTTTTCTCGTATCCTCAATATTGTGGATGCAACAGATTTTCGTCCTTTGTGGGGGCGGAAGGGGTGTGGCGAAATTTTGAAACAAACTCGTCTCGGTCCGATATATAAGGAGTGTGGATACCAAATTTGGTTGCTCTAGCTTTTATAGTCTCTGAGATCTAGGCGCTAATGTTTTACTCTAAGCAAAGCCGGCTATGCTACGTGTGTGTTAGAGAGAGACAGGGCGAGAAAAAATGAAATTGTTTTCTTGATGCTGGCTATAATAATTATACGATCTGATTCAAATTCTGCAGTCTAAAAGATATGGTCATTCTCTACGATTCTGCGTTTTTGGTTTTCTCGTATCTTTAAAATTGTGGATGCCACAGATTTTCGTCTTTTGTGGGGGCGGAAGTGGGCGGGGCGAAGTTTTGAAATATTTTTGTAGCAGTGACATATCACAGAAGTCTGGATCCAAAACATCGATGCTCTAGCTGTTATAGACGTTACACACATCAACTTTTACCACAAATCTAATATACCCCAATACTCATTTTGAGTATCGGGTATAAAAATGAAGAAGTATTTGTTAAAGAAACTAGATTGAAAACCAATGACAATTGTATAAAAGGAATTTTAATGCAAATTCCCACTAAATGTCCATATTCCAAAACTTTTCAAAACTTTCAAATAAACTTTATTGAACCCAATATACTAATCACATGGAATCTTCCAAAAACAACTGTAACGAGTAACGAAGAGAATCTTCGCACGATGAAGCTGGTGGTCGGCTAACTGAGAAGGAGTACGCGCTCGCTTCCACGGCTGATCTCTGGTCGGAAATGGGGATGGGCTCTTTAGGGTAACCCTCCAGTTAGGTTGCTTCGCTCCTGCTGGTATTATTTTATTAAAATTCGCGTACTCTTTTTGGTAATGGGAGGGGGACAGACAAGGAAAGGATCGTTAGGGGTACGGAAAGTATAGTGGGGCAAAGATAGTGCAGAGAAGGAGTAGGGATCTACTACCGCGGCGGACATCTCTGTTTTGCTGGCACGGAGTCGTGCCACGCCCACCCTACCATGATCCTGAAAGAGCCAAGAATAATATCAGGATCCCTGGAGTGTCCGGTATTGGTCATCCTATTTCGCTCACGAGCGGCATGGTTCCCCCAAATGCGGTAACGTCTAGCACATATTCATCTTAACAATCATTTTATTAGAAACTATATTCAGATACTATATTCATGTTACAAGAAAAAAGAAACACTAACCGAGAACTCCAAGACAAGGCTAAATGGACAAAAGGAGGAACGAAAAGCGTCACAAGAGATATAGCTATTACTAGGGAATATTTAGATAAATAAATACGATAAGTGTAAATAGTTATAAGTGCATATACGATATTTTATAGTGCGATATAAACTAATGATTTTTCCTTAGATAGAAAGATAATACTATAGCGCAATATAGGTACACATGTCCCAGCACATCGGCTTCAGGGAGTAGTTGGACATACTATTCGTTCTACCAAGCGTATTGTAAAGGCAGAAGGCCAATCAGCTGTGACTACTTTAAAAGTGTGAGGTCAACGACCGACAAACAGCTCTAGCAAAAAAGAAAGAAGCTTTTGCCACGCCACGAGGCAATCAAATGTAATGTTGTTGGTATATTATAAAGCTCACTCAGTTCTTGTTTGTGTTCCCGCGGCGAAAGATCTTTCGTAGCTGGGCGTGTGGCTGTGTGTGGGTGCATTAAACTTTTACCTGCAAACCAAAAACAAAATCGTACAGCGCGTGCTGCATGGCATAAGCTCGCGGAGGGGACCCGGCCGAGCGGACGCTTTTAAGCTCAAACTTTTAAGCTTTTATCAAATGCATTTTCAAACTTTCCATGTGTTGGTGGGTTTTTTTCTGGTTTTTTTTCTGTTACAATTAACACTAAGTATATCCAACTACACAAAGACAGACATATCAACGGACTGCGAGGTTCAAGGGAATGCGAGTCACGGTGGGATCTTACTGGCCTCAGTGGCTTTTAGTGGGCGGTGTATACATATGTATGTGAGCACATCTCTTACAGTTTTCATTCAGCCTACATAATGACACTAACGTGCACATAAGACAAACGCTGGCCTCCACTGCACTTTAAATAAACGTTTGGAACAGTAAGGCCGAATCACGAGAAGAACAAGAGAGGCGATACCACTAGGGGTCGCCGGGAGGTTATGTACACACGTGGTGCACTATTTTTTCCCGCCCGGTAGGAACATTTAAGCGGCTTCGGGCCTACGCTGACTGCAAGCACCGGTTTCCGTTTCTTGGCCCGGTTTTGAATGCGAAACGGTTACGCCACTTCGCCGCACTAAGCCCGTTCAGACGGCTGTCCTCGTCTCGCGCAGCCAAAGTTCACTGCCCGCGACTTGGTGGATCAGCTGGTTCATAGTGCGGGGGCTTAAAGCTCGGGCTGCAGCTTTTGGATAATTCCCAAACTAAGTGCCGATTCTAATGTGGAATTTGAAAATACTGATCAGGCTACTTTTTCTAACAGTTACTCCATGCACATATTTACCCGGTTGGAACTGGCACTGCGAAAATAGGGGGATGGGGTTGAGGTGATAATTCCTTCTTTCCCCAGGTGTTTTTTTTTTTTGTGTTGGGGCTGCTCACCTCCAAGCGGAAACTACAGAGAAAGTCGGAAAATCTAACTTCGAGGCTCCTAGCACTGTCGAAGGCCGGTACTCACGTTTTCGTTTAGAGCCCAATCTGCTTTCTTGGGTTCTTTTTTTCCCGATCGAGTGCACTTTGGTTTCACACCACGGTTATTTACGGCGGTTTAATTTTATTTTTATTATTTTTTTTTTCTCACCGCGCAACTGAATGCTTGTACGGCCACGAGGAGAAAGAAAGATTTGGGCGGATCTACTGACCAACAAAAATTTTGTTCTCCGGATCTGCCTTTGCACGATCCTTCGCCATTCACCTTGAATGGTTGTGGACATGGTGGGGAGATTTTTGTTCGTTTTTAAGCATATTCTTAATGTCAACCCTAGATGGCGCTAGCCCTCACACGACCAGGAACATTTAACATGTAACACCACAACAAGAAATTAAGCCAACCTAACTATACACTAACTATGGGGACTAAACTTAATAATTAATAAGTATCTCGGTGAGGTGTGATATATACTTGTATAAATAATATAATATATATAAATATATTTATATATATATTATGTACACAAATATATAAATTGTACAAATACCATCGGGCATACTTTCAGGCGAAGAACACAAATATGCTTTCCTATCCGCCCGACAAGCGACCACTACACAACGCTAAACCAGAATTGTGTTAACCAAGAAATCATAGCGGAAGGAAATACCATTATACAAATCTACAACTGTTCAATCCAATTAAATGAATTTACAATATCAAACACAATGTTAGATTTTACCCAGAATGTTTATGTCAACAACAACATAACTAAAATAAAACCACTGTCGTATGTCCAAACTAATGAAATAATTATGCAATACACCAAATATAGTAACCTATTACAAATAAGTCTACTAATTTCATTTGTCATAATTATATTAGTACTACTAAGTTATGTAGCTGTTAAATTTAAGAAAACTTCTAAAAGAGTCACGGTTAAATGTATTAACCCTATAATAGAAGCAGAAGAGGAACCAACCTCAGCCACCGCACTTGACACCCCGTCAATATACCCGAGGGTAATCGCCTAGGGACAGGCTAATAACAAACGTTGGGGGAGTGACATATCCATAATTCCCCACATCCCATACACATTATGTTTATGTACAATTCATCCACCCCATCCACACAAGTAACAGGACCCCACTCAAGAATCAATAACTGTTTCTTCCCATACTCCAAGCTAGTGCCCCCCACAATATAAACAATGGACCACATTGTTTCATCAACATTAGAATCACGCCACTCTCGAGAAATCGATTCTTTAGAATCACGCCACTCATGAGGACCAATCAAAGCTAGACATAAAACCAAGGAGTATCACATTCCTAGCTCCGTCATGTAATGCAACACCGATCGCCAGCAGTGGATGCCTTTCATCAAAGCCGACGCATCCCCAAATATCGATCCAGGCACGTACGCCACCGACACGAAGATGCAGCCGAGGAAAGCAACGCCCGAAGCCAGAGTTGGGAGTTCCAAGAGAAGGGCTCATGGAAACTAGCCAGCAGCAGAGAGATCAGTTCCGTTTGAGACAAGCAGACCCAAAGTCAAGTCGGGGAATTCATTTAAGTCTTGTGACATAAAGATATTTAAGTTGTAAAATAAAAGTCTTTTTTAAAAAACTTAAAATCGAGTTGCGGATATTTAACTATATATATATATATATATACACAACGAAACCCATCGGCCTTTCCTTTCTGTGACGACTGCTAGGAGTTTAAACTGGAACATACACCTCACCGTTGGATAATTGAACCTCGATCCGCCCCATTACAAACATTGGTTCTTCGAGACGGATCTTCGCCTTCCCCATAAGGAGAAGCTCACCCCAGCCAGCATCGGCGGATCGCTCTAAGTTCAAGATAAGTACTCTTCGATTGTGCCTAACAACAGTGCAGTGATTTCGCACATTGTTGTGTAACATAAACAACCGCAAATGTTAGCCAACAGTTGCACTTAAGATGCCAAATCAGCGAACTTCAGTTCAGCGCCCTGAATGTGACGGTCAACCGGCGGTAATCTGATATCTTGCACATGCCGCAAGATCAGCATTATCGCTTATGCCAAGTCGGCTTACCGACTGTAGCTTTGTAGCTCTAAGTACATATATTTTTTTGCCTTGCATTCGTTGGCAATTAAATACTTTTGATTCAGCTTATGCCCCAGCTTGCTGGTGGCTCCTAGTTTTAGTTCTGTTCTTATAACGAAAGCTAACGCTTGTTAATAAACCTTGCTCCGGCAACCAGCCGTAAACACTTTGAATTATTAATTCTATACCACTGTACCACAAGGCCAGTGATAAGAGAGACAGTTATCTCTCCAACATAATCTTCATAAAGGATTCTATACCACGGAACCCGCACGGGGACCACCGCATCAAGCAGCTAAGGCTACTTGGACATACGGACAACTTAATTGGCGCCTAACGTTAATAAATCCACACCCAGGATAGAATTAAGAGTTTCTCTCACCAATTCGAAAATCATGTAGGTGGAATGTTTGAAAAATACACAAAATACACACAAATATAAAACATAAAGCTGTTGAAAAATAAATAAAAAAAAAATTAAAAAAAATTGCACAAGTGATCGTGAGTTCTTAAACCGAATATAATTTTTGTTGACATTTTTTTCTATCTGCTATCTGCTAAAGGCAGAGACATAATAAATTTCTATTCAAGTAATGTCCATTGCCGAATATATTTTTCCTTTCGGCCATAATTTAATGTGAAGGGTCATTAAAGAGTTCTTTTCTGCAAAGCTAATGACCAGTTTTGGCCCATATAGGGTAGTCAAGAAAGAAATAGAAAGTGAAAGTGATAGTGAAAACGAGTGGGAACCCGACCAAATAGGCTTTCAACCGTCAATAAACATGGATATGAACCAAGTGCAGGCGTTAGTAGCGAATGCCGTCAGTCAGGCATTAGCGGCACAAGAAGCCAGATTTAATGAACAGCTGAATGTAATACAACAAGATATTCGAAGACTGCACGTAGAAGCACCTCAGGTCAAGTCATATCAGAGGATTAGCATAAATCCAGCCATCCCGTGTGATTTAAAATTAGACATTATAAAATCAGTACCCGAGTTCAATGGAACTTCAATGGACAGTCCGCCACAGATGCCTATGAGCTTTTTCAGCCATATGTGGGTAGCAGCGCGCATTACCAAGCAGTGACTATCATTCGAAACAAAATTAGAGGTACAGCTAGAGCGCTATTAGTGTCACATAACACCGTACTAAACTTTGATGCCATTATAGCGAGGTTGGACTGCACATACGCAGACAAGACATCACTCAGGCTTTTGCGTCAAAATTTGGATATGGTTAGGCAGGGCAATTTTAGCCTCATGGAATATTACGATGAGGTTGAACGAAAATTGACACTCGTCGCAAATAAAATTGTAATGACACATATATGACACATATGCGCCCTGGTCGGAGAGCATTCGTACCAGGATACGATCAATATTACGCTGATCATCCCAGCGGAACATCGAAAAGTGGCTCTGCTCTGTTCATACGATCGTCCATTGCCCATACTCAGAACGAACCTATGTCCAGGATAAACATACAAGTTGCCAGCGTGAGTGTGCCGACTAATGTTGGATGCATCAAGATCTCCTCAATATACCTGCCACCCAACCAACCTTGGAGTACAACTGATTTTGAGCAACTTTTTCTTAGCCTGGGGAACAGATTCATCGCAGGCGGTGACTTTAACGCAAAGCACCCATGGTGGGGTAACGTCAGATCATGCTGTCGAGGGAAGCGATTGCAAGAGGCCATCGTCAGTAGCACATGCGAAATCCTTGCCACTGGCGAGGCAACTTTCTTCTCATACAACACTCTCCTTACACCTTCTGCTCTCGACTTTTTCATTGTCAACGGGATTGCGCAAAACAAGCTGTCAGTCGAAACTAAATATGAACTCTCCTCGGATCACCTGCCAATTGTAGCATCAGTGCATCATTCTCCTCAAATCAAAACTATGAAGCAACAAATTCTCCCTCGAGGCTCTTGCGTTGAAGTATTTCAAGCCGAACTAGATAGTAGAATCAACCTCAACACGGAAATAAAAAGTCCCGATGATATAGAAGATGCAATCTCGATATTTATGAGAAACGTAATATTGGCTGCATCTTCTGCTGCGCCTGTAAACCAATGTTCACCAAGCCAACGACGAAAAGATACTCTTCCCCCAAGTGCCGTAGCTCTCCTGCGCCTGAAAAGAAGAGTAAGAAGAGAGTATGCGAGAACGGGTGATACTCGAGTTCATCAAATCTACTTGAGACTATCAAACCGTTTGCAAAAGGTACTTGCAAAAGTCAAGCAGACGAGCATTGATAACATTTTAGAAAAAGCTGGCCCCGATGCATCTTTCAACTATACTCTCTGGAAGCTTACAAGCCGACTTAAAAGAGTAGTCATGCCTAAATCGCCAATTAAAAATCCAGCAGGCGGTTGGTGCTACTCCAGTCAGCAAAAGGCTGATATCTTCGCAGACAGTTTAGAGCAAAGATTTAAGCCATTTAATCTTACGTCTGCTGTTACACGAAGAGCCGTCGAGCTACAATTGGAAATGCCATTTCAAATGTCCTTGCCAGCAAGCCCAGTCACATTTCAAGAGGTGGTGCAGCAAATTAAGAAGCTGAAGGCCAAAAAATCCCCTGGTGAGGACCTGCTGGACAACAGGACTTTAAAACTTCTGCCTAAAAAAGCGCTGCTATTTATAGTGCTGCTCCTCAACAGCATTCTTAGGATAGGACACTTTCCTACCTGCTGGAAGATGGCGCTAATCTCCATGGTACCTAAGCCAGAAAAACAACACACAGAAGTCGATGGCTACAGACCAATTAGCCTGCTCTCAGCGCTAGGGAAGATGGCGGAAAGAATGATACTGAACCGCATCATGCAGCTTGAACCTGTAAAGAAAAGAATTGCAAAGTGGCAGTTTGGATTTAGACAAGGTCACGGCACGCCAGAACAACTTCATCGAGTGGTCAACTTCGCGCTTGATGCAATGGAGCAAAAAATGTATTCGGTAGCTGTGTTTATGGACATTCAACAAGCGTTTGACAGGGTGTGGCATGATGGCCTCCTCTTTAAGCTGAGAAACATATTGCCGCCGCAGCTATTCCAGCTGGTGAGTAGCTTTCTAATGGACAGAAGTTTTAGAGTTGTTGTAAATGGAGCAAAATCATCGAAGCGCCCAATCTGTGCAGGCGTCCCACAAGGCAGCGTTCTTGGACCAACGTTATATACCCTATATACAGCCGATATGCCTTCCTCAAGGGTAATAACTGGGTTGGACGAGGACGATGTGTTGATAGCAACCTACGCGGATGACACTGCAGTGCTGACCAGAAGTCCAAGCATAAATCTAGCTACGGAAGCTCTGCAACAATATGTGAGCAGCTTTGAGGTCTGGGCTCAGAAATGGAACATAGGCATCAACAGCAGCAAATGTGCTAATGTTACTTTTGCTACGAGAACACTTTCTTGCGGAGGCATTAATATGCTGGGCTCCACACTTACGCACAAGAGCTCGTACAAATACCTGGGTGTTGTACTCGACAGGTCACTAAATTTCAAAACCCATACTACCATGGTTCGACAGTCTGTGATGGCGAAAGCGGGAAAGATGGCGTGGCTACTTGCACCAAGAAATAAGCTATCGCTGTACAGCAAAGTCACGATATACAAGTCCATCCTCAGCCCCATATGGAAATACGCACTTCAAGTTTACGGCATCGCGTCAAAAACCAACTTAAATAAAATTAGAGTTGCTCAGTCAAAAATTCTACGACGAATATGCAATGCTCCATGGTACATACGAAACAGCGACATCGAAAGGGACCTAAAGGTTCCCAAAGTGGGCGATGTTATACAATTACATGCAGCAAGGTACTTGCAACGACTTGGTGGTCACCCTAATGCGCTAGCCAGACGTCTAATTAACCCGCCAAGGAAAAGAAGACTCAAAAGGAGTCATCCACTGGATCTCCCTACTAGATCCCTCCTATAACATCTCATTAACTTTTTGTAAATATTCTAAATAATGTATGTACCTACTCCATATATGTAACATTAAGTTTAAGTATGTATCTCCTGTGATCAATTGTTTTTCCCCTTAAATGTAAAACTAGATTAAGTTGCCACGAAAGGTAGCAGTAAACTTGTTTACAATAAAATACAAATTTTCCACATGAAAAAAAAAAAAAAAAATGACACATCAAGCGGATACAGCAGCAGTGCTCAACGAAGAAGTTAGAGCTGATGCGCTGCATGCTTTCATATCGGGCCTTAAAAAATCGCTAAAAGCAGCTGTATTTCCGGCTCAGCCCAAAGACTTACCGTCTGCACTAGCTTTCGCAAGGGAGGCGGAAGCGAAAATGGATTGTTTATGGTTCAGGACAATCAGGAAAAGTGTATGAACATTGGAAATGTTGAGGCAGATGCATTCAAATGGCACAATAGGTTCGGCCATGTACATTTTGACGCATTAAAGGAAATGGTTAACAAGGAGATGGTAATAGGTCTCAAGGGCATATAAAAGCCAAAACAAGTGTGTGCAACCATTTCAATCGAGCACAAACAGGTCAAAGGGCGTTCTAGACTTAATACATACTGATGTATGCGGTCCAATGCAAAAGCAGTCAATGGGAGGCAATCGATATTTCGCCACATTTATTGATGATTGTTCAAGATATGTATCAGTAAGTTTCCTAAAAACCAAAGATCAGGTTTTCGAGGCTTTTAAAGAATTTAAAAGTCAAGTTGAGTGCCAAACTGGGAGAAAAGTCAAGGTTTTACGAAGCGACAATGGGCGAGAATACATATCAAACGTTTTTGATAATTACCTAAACCAAAATGGAATAAAGCGAAACTTAACAGTGCCATATACACCTCAACAAAACGGAGTTGCAGAAAGGGCCAACAGAACATTGGTAGAAATGGCAAGAAGTGGGTTAAGTGAATGCTATTGGGCAGAAGCGATTCGAACTGCCACGTATTTGCGAAATAGAGTGGCAAGCAGCTGCTTGAGCGGGGTGACACCTTTTGAAATATGAACAGGTAGAAAGCCAGTGGTATCGCATTTAAGAGTTTTTGGCTCAGTAGCGATAGCTCTAGATAAAACAAAGAAATCAAAGTTCGCACAGAAAGTCTTAGAGTATATAATGGTGGGCTACTCGGATACGGCCAAAGCATACCGTTTGGTCAGTAAAGAAACCAGGAAACTCGTAGAGAGTAGGGATGTCATTTTTGTAGAACCTGAAGGGGGCAAACTAGATGCATCATGTTCCAATGACATGGCATCAATTGAGGTTCAACAAAACCAGGACTCTGAACCCGAAATGGATAGCGAGCAATTTAAAGATCCAGAAAATGAGCCAGAAAATCAGGAGGAGATTAGGTCTAGTAATGACATTCTTGTAATTCCAGAACCAATAAGAGGACCAGGACGCCCAACCATAGTACGGACGGGCAAACCAGGACGACCAAGGAAGCAGTATCATATGCTCAATGCGATACTGGCAGCAGACGTACAAGTTCCACAAAACTACGCACAAGCTGAACGGTCTACTGAAGGCGAGATATGGAAAGCATCAATGAAGGACGAGTACGAATCTCTCGTGAAGAACGGCACGTGGTCGCTTACTAAATTGCCTAGCGGGAAAAAGTCCATTGAATGCAGATGGGTTTATGCAGTTAAGTCCATTCCGGATGGAAGCGTGAACAGGCTCAAATCACGTCTGGTGGCGAAAGGTTGTAGCCAACGCTACGGGATCGACTACAAGGAAACATTTGCACCAGTTGTACGCCACGCAACTATCAGGTTGATAATTGCACTTGCAGTCGAACATGGTCTCCACCTACATCAAATGGATGTTGTCACGGCGTATCTCAACGGCGAATTGGAAGATGAGGTTTTTATGAGACAACCTGAGGGCTTCATCAGCGAAGATCACCCAAATCACGTTTTGGCCTAAAACAATCAGGAAGAGTGTGGAACTCTACGTTGGATGCAACGCTGAGACGCATTGGTTTTATACCGACTGTCAACGAACCCTGTCTGTATTGTAAGCCAGGTAAAAATATGTGTCTAATAGCTGTCTACGTAGATGACATTATTTTGGCGTGTAAGGACCTAGATTATATATCTGATATCAAGATAAAGTTCGCAGCAGAATTTGATGTGGTTGACATCGGGCCTATGCAATACTTTTTAGGTATTGAGGTGAAACGTGAAGGCAGTACGGTTGCGATTTCAATCAGCCAACGGAAGTATATTAGAGAGTTGCTCGAACAGTACAATTTGAAAGATTGTCGACAGACGTCCACGCCTCTTGAAGCTGGTTACCAGGTGGCATGCAACAAAGAGGACTGCCGCAGGGTCGACATCACATCGTTCCAAAAGCTAATTGGAGAGTTATCTTATCTTGCTGTTATGACTCGTCCGGACATTGCGCATTCGGTGAACAAATTAGCACAACGTAACAAGGATCCTCATTCCGAGCATGAAGCGGCAGCCAAGCACATCCTTCGATATTTGGCAAAAACTATCGACTGGGAGATATGCTACACAAAGCAAGGAAAGGCAATTGAGTGTTTTGTTGATGCAGATTGGGCAAGTGATATGACGAACCGAAAGTCATTCACTGGCTATGTATGCATGTTGGCAGGAGGAGCGGTTTCTTGGGAGTCAAGAAAGCAATCGACGGTTGCCCTCAGTTCCACGGAGACAGAGTACATAGCCTTATCATCTGCAGCAAGAGGCGATATACTTTCGCAGCCTACTGATTGACTTGAAGCTGATGTCCAAGGAGTCAGCTATTCAGATGTACGGCGACAACATTGGAGCACAGCAGCTTGCTAGAAACCCCATGTTTCATGCACGTACAAAGCACATCGACGTCAAGATACATCATATTCGAGAGGTTCCCAAGAGAGGTGAAGTCAACATTGCGTATCTGCCAACCGATGAGATGATAGCAGATGTCCTCACAAAGAACTTAGCCAAGGTTAAGCACCATAAATTTGTATTCGCATTTGGTTTAAAAGATCATTTATATGTGCTTGACATGCTATTGAATATTAGTTAAGTATATTTAAAGTTTGTAAACATGCGTTGTGTTGAGGAGGAGTGTTCAAAGTGACCGCCACGATAATTAGATATTGATCTCTAACAACGCTGCGCATGTGCCCTGCTGCATATCGATGTTTTCATATCGATGTTCTCATATCGATATTCTTTTTTCGGCGTCTGTCTCTTGCGTATGTTACTCGGAAGCACATATAATTCTGTATACTGATCTTCTGCTGTCTTACAAATAAAATAACTTTAACAGACATATCCATAATTCCCCACATCCCATACACATTATGTTTATGTACAATTCATCCACCCCATCCACACAAGTAACAGGACCCCACTCAAGAATCAATAACTGTTTCTTCCCATACTCCAAGCTAGTGCCCCCCACAATATAAACAATGGACCACATTGTTTCATCAACATTAGAATCACGCCACTCTCGAGAAATCGATTCTTTAGAATCACGCCACTCATGAGGACCAATCAAAGCTAGACATAAAACCAAGGAGTATCACATTCCTAGCTCCGTCATGTAATGCAACACCGATCGCCAGCAGTGGATGCCTTTCATCAAAGCCGACGCATCCCCAAATATCGATCCAGGCACGTACGCCACCGACACGAAGATGCAGCCGAGGAAAGCAACGCCCGAAGCCAGAGTTGGGAGTTCCAAGAGAAGGGCTCATGGAAACTAGCCAGCAGCAGAGAGATCAGTTCCGTTTGAGACAAGCAGACCCAAAGTCAAGTCGGGGAATTCATTTAAGTCTTGTGACATAAAGATATTTAAGTTGTAAAATAAAAGTCTTTTTTAAAAAACTTAAAATCGAGTTGCGGATATTTAACTATATATATATATATATATACACAACGAAACCCATCGGCCTTTCCTTTCTGTGACGACTGCTAGGAGTTTAAACTGGAACATACACCTCACCGTTGGATAATTGAACCTCGATCCGCCCCACTACAAACATTGGTTCTTCGAGACGGATCTTCGCCTTCCCCATAAGGAGAAGCTCACCCCAGCCAGCATCGGCGGATCGCTCTAAGTTCAAGATAAGTACTCTTCGATTGTGCCTAACAACAGTGCAGTGATTTCGCACATTGTTGTGTAACATAAACAACCGCAAATGTTAGCCAACAGTTGCACTTAAGATGCCAAATCAGCGAACTTCAGTTCAGCGCCCTGAATGTGACGGTCAACCGGCGGTAATCTGATATCTTGCACATGCCGCAAGATCAGCATTATCGCTTATGCCAAGTCGGCTTACCGACTGTAGCTTTGTAGCTCTAAGTACATATATTTTTTTGCCTTGCATTCGTTGGCAATTAAATACTTTTGATTCAGCTTATGCCCCAGCTTGCTGGTGGCTCCTAGTTTTAGTTCTGTTCTTATAACGAAAGCTAACGCTTGTTAATAAACCTTGCTCCGGCAACCAGCCGTAAACACTTTGAATTATTAATTCTATACCACTGTACCACAAGGCCAGTGATAAGAGAGACAGTTATCTCTCCAACATAATCTTCATAAAGGATTCTATACCACGGAACCCGCACGGGGACCACCGCATCAAGCAGCTAAGGCTACTTGGACATACGGACAACTTAATTGGCGCCTAACGTTAATAAATCCACACCCAGGATAGAATTAAGAGTTTCTCTCACCAATTCGAAAATCATGTAGGTGGAATGTTTGAAAAATACACAAAATACACACAAATATAAAACATAAAGCTGTTGAAAAATAAATAAAAAAAAAATTTAAAAAAATTGCACAAGTGATCGTGAGTTCTTAAACCGAATATAATTTTTGTTGTCATTTTTTTCTATCTGCTATCTGCTAAAGGCAGAGACATAATAAATTTCTATTCAAGTAATGTCCATTGCCGAATATATTTTTCCTTTCGGCCATAATTTAATGTGAAGGGTCATTAAAGAGTTCTTTTCTGCAAAGCTAATGACCAGTTTTGGCCCATATAGGGTAGTCAAGAAAGAAATAGAAAGTGAAAGTTATAGTGAAAACGAGTGGGAACCCGACCAAATAGGCTTTCAACCGTCAATAAACATGGATATGAACCAAGTGCAGGCGTTAGTAGCGAATGCCGTCAGTCAGGCATTAGCGGCACAAGAAGCCAGATTTAATGAACAGCTGAATGTAATACAACAAGATATTCGAAGACTGCACGTAGAAGCACCTCAGGTCAAGTCATATCAGAGGATTAGCATAAATCCAGCCATCCCGTGTGATTTAAAATTAGACATTATAAAATCAGTACCCGAGTTCAATGGAACTTCAATGGACAGTCCGCCACAGATGCCTATGAGCTTTTTCAGCCATATGTGGGTAGCAGCGCGCATTACCAAGCACTGACTATCATTCGAAACAAAATTAGAGGTACAGCTAGAGCGCTATTAGTGTCACATAACACCGTACTAAACTCTGATGCCATTATAGCGAGGTTGGACTGCACATACGCAGACAAGACATCACTCAGGCTTTTGCGTCAAAATTTGGATATGGTTAGGCAGGGCAATTCTAGCCTCATGGAATATTACGATGAGGTTGAACGAAAATTGACACTCGTCGCAAATAAAATTGTAATGACACATCAAGCGGATACAGCAGCAGTGCTCAACGAAGAAGTTAGAGCTGATGCGCTGCATGCTTTCATATCGGGCCTTAAAAAATCGCTAAAAGCAGTTGTATTTCCGGCTCAGCCCAAAGACTTACCGTCTGCACTAGCTTTCGCAAGGGAGGCGGAAGCGAAAATGGATTGTTTATGGTTCAGGACAATCAGGAAAAGTGTATGAACATTGGAAATGTTGAGGCAGATGCATTCAAAGGGCACAATAGGTTCGGCCATGTACATTTTGACGCATTAAAGGAAATGGTTAACAAGGAGATGGTAATAGGTCTCAAGGGCATATAAAAGCCAAAACAAGTGTGTGCAACATGCGCAAAAAGTAAAATTTGCGTGCAACCATTTCAATCGAGCACAAACAAGTCAAAGGGCGTTCTAGACTTAATACATACTGATGTATGCGGTCCAATGCAAAAGCAGTCAATGGGAGGCAATCGATATTTCGCCACATTTATTGATGATTGTTCAAGATATGTATCAGTAAGTTTCCTAAAAACCAAAGATCAGGTTTTCGAGGCTTTTAAAGAATTTAAAAGTCAAGTTGAGTGCCAAACTGGGAGAAAAGTCAAGGTTTTACGAAGCGACAATGGCCGAGAATACATATCAAACGTTTTTGATAATTACCTAAACCAAAATGGAATAAAGCGAAACCTAACAGTGCCATATACACCTCAACAAAACGGAGTTGCAGAAAGGGCCAACAGAACATTGGTAGAAATGGCAAGAAGTGGGTTAAGTGAATGCTATTGGGCAGAAGCGATTCGAACTGCCACGTATTTGCGAAATAGAGTGGCAAGCAGCTGCTTGAGCGGGGTGACACCTTTTGAAATATGAACAGGTAGAAAGCCAGTGGTATCGCATTTAAGAGTTTTTGGCTCAGTAGCGATAGCTCTAGATAAAACAAAGAAATCAAAGTTCGCACAGAAAGTCTTAGAGTATATAATGGTGGGCTACTCGGATACGGCCAAAGCATACCGTTTGGTCAGTAAAGAAACCAGGAAACTCGTAGAGAGTAGGGATGTCATTTTTGTAGAACCTGAAGGGGGCAAACTAGATGCATCATGTTCCAATGACATGGCATCAATTGAGGTTCAACAAAACCAGGACTCTGAACCCGAAATGGATAGCGAGCAATTTAAAGATCCAGAAAATGAGCCAGAAAATCAGGAGGAGATTAGGTCTAGTAATGACATTCTTGTAATTCCAGAACCAATAAGAGGACCAGGACGCCCAACCATAGTACGGACGGGCAAACCAGGACGACCAAGGAAGCAGTATCATATGCTCAATGCGATACTGGCAGCAGACGTACAAGTTCCACAAAACTACGCACAAGCTGAACGGTCTACTGAAGGCGAGATATGGAAAGCATCAATGAAGGACGAGTACGAATCTCTCGTGAAGAACGGCACGTGGTCGCTTACTAAATTGCCTAGCGGGAAAAAGTCCATTGAATGCAGATGGGTTTATGCAGTTAAGTCCATTCCGGATGGAAGCGTGAACAGGCTCAAATCACGTCTGGTGGCGAAAGGTTGTAGCCAACGCTACGGGATCGACTACAAGGAAACATTTGCACCAGTTGTACGCCACGCAACTATCAGGTTGATAATTGCACTTGCAGTCGAACATGGTCTCCACCTACATCAAATGGATGTTGTCACGGCGTATCTCAACGGCGAATTGGAAGATGAGGTTTTTATGAGACAACCTGAGGGCTTCATCAGCGAAGATCACCCAAATCACGTTTTGGCCTAAAACAATCAGGAAGAGTGTGGAACTCTACGTTGGATGCAACGCTGAGACGCATTGGTTTTATACCGACTGTCAACGAACCCTGTCTGTATTGTAAGCCAGGTAAAAATATGTGTCTAATAGCTGTCTACGTAGATGACATTATTTTGGCGTGTAAGGACCTAGATGATATATCTGATATCAAGATAAAGATCGCAGCAGAATTTGATGTGGTTGACATCGGGCCTATGCAATACTTTTTAGGTATTGAGGTGAAACGTGAAGGCAGTACGATTGCGATTTCAATCAGCCAACGGAAGTATATTAGAGAGTTGCTCGAACAGTTCCAAAAGCTAATTGGAGAGTTATCTTATCTTGCTGTTATGACTCGTCCGGACATTGCGCATTCGGTGAACAAATTAGCACAACGTAACAAGGATCCTCATTCCGAGCATGAAGCGGCAGCCAAGCACATCCTTCGATATTTGGCAAAAACTATCGACTGGGAGATATGCTACACAAAGCAAGGAAAGGCAATTGAGTGTTTTGTTGATGCAGATTGGGCAAGTGATATGACGAACCGAAAGTCATTCACTGGCTATGTATGCATGTTGGCAGGAGGAGCGGTTTCTTGGGAGTCAAGAAAGCAATCGACGGTTGCCCTCAGTTCCACGGAGGCAGAGTACATAGCCTTATCATCTGCAGCAAGAGGCGATATACTTTCGCAGCCTACTGATTGACTTGAAGCTGATGTCCAAGGAGTCAGCTATTCAGATGTACGGCGACAACATTGGAGCACAGCAGCTTGCTAGAAACCCCATGTTTCATGCACGTACAAAGCACATCGACGTCAAGATACATCATATTCGAGAGGTTCTCAAGAGAGGTGAAGTCAACATTGCGTATCTGCCAACCGATGAGATGATAGCAGATGTCCTCACAAAGAACTTAGCCAAGGTTAAGCACCATAAATTTGTATTCGCATTTGGTTTAAAAGATCATTTATATGTGCTTGACATGCTATTGAATATTAGTTAAGTATATTTAAAGTTTGTAAACATGCGTTGTGTTGAGGAGGAGTGTTTAAAGTGACCGCCACGATAATTAGATATTGATCTCTAACTACACTGCGCATGTGCACTGCTGCATATCGATGTTCTCATATCGATGTTCTCATATCGATATTCTTTTTTCGGCGTCTGTCTCTTGCGTATGTTACTCGGAAGCACATATAATTCTGTATACTGATCTTCTGCTGTCTTACAAATAAAATAACTTTAACAGACATATCCATAATTCCCCACATCCCATACACATTATGTTTATGTACAATTCATCCACCCCATCCACACAAGTAACAGGACCACACTCAAGAATCAATAACTGTTTCTTCCCATACTCCAAGCTAGTGCCCCCCACAATATAAACAATGGACCACATTGTTTCATCAACATTAGAATCACGCCACTCTCGAGAAATCGATTCTTTAGAATCACGCCACTCATGAGGACCAATCAAAGCTAGACATAAAACCAAGGAGTATCACATTCCTAGCTCCGTCATGTAATGCAACACCGATCGCCAGCAGTGGATGCCTTTCATCAAAGCCGACGCATCCCCAAATATCGATCCAGGCACGTACGCCACCGACACGAAGATGCAGCCGAGGAAATCAACGCCCGAAGCCAGAGTTGGGAGTTCCAAGAGAAGGGCTCATGGAAACTAGCCAGCAGCAGAGAGATCAGTTCCGTTTGAGACAAGCAGACGTAAAGTTAAGTCGGGGAATTCAACCAATCTTGTGACATAAAGAAATTAAGTACCAAAAATAAAATCTTTTTTAAAAACTAATTTTCGAGTTGCGGATATTTAACTGGCGCAGTCGGTAGGATTTCGTTTAAAATTAACTCCTATATTTCGGTAATGGTCAGCTTGTGTAATTTCTAATTACTGTGATCACGTTAATCGTTAATAAAATTGTGAAATCCGCCAAAGAACCTATGTGTTACGAGCACATACGATTTGCAAAACTAAAATTAAGTGAACTGAAGTAAGCGGAGATAGTGATCCACCAAGGTCAGTGAAACACTAGGTTAGGTTAGGTTAAGGCGGTAGCCGGGAGGGGGGGGATAAGAGCCTCCCGCCCCCAAGCTCACTTGGACCTATAAAAGGTCTGTTGTGTTGCCGCATGGGCATGTGCCCCTTCGCGTTGCCCGAACCGTGAGAGCATACTACTGCAGGTTAAGGGCAGTCCCATCCGGTGGCTTGGATGTATTTGGACAAGGTCCCTGGTTTGATTACGGACAGGTCCGAAATGTCCGTGAGGAAAGCGGCCCCGAGAATACGAAGACGACGATTTCCAAGGGCTGGGCAGTGTCAGAAGAAGTGGGGGACCGATTCCTCCTCCTCCTCGTCGCGACAACTCCTGCAGAAGCCGTTATGAGGGATTGACAGTCTAGAGGCGTGAGTGCCGATCTGCCAGTGTCCCGTAATGGCTCTAGTAACTGCAGAGCACTGTGCTCTGCTGAGTTTATACAGCTCTGCTGAGCGCTTCTATGATCGATATGGCCATATCAATCGTGAGACTTTACAGGAAACGGTTTGCTGCCATCTCCTATTGGCATTTTGCTCGAACAATTCGTGCGTTAGGAGCCTGCACGTAGCCAAGGGCATCGCTATTTGCTCCCTCTCCGGTAGGAGAGGAATCGTAGTACCCTGCCTGGCTAGCTCGTCGGCGGCGAGACGATAGACTTATGGGTCTGAAATCTTTTGGGGCAGTGTGCGAGGGCTTGCCTGCCTTGGGTATGAATACGACTTTGATCTGAAGCCAGGTGTCAGGAATGCACCCGTGGGAGAAGATTCCCTCGTAAATTATTTTGAGCCAGTTAATGGCTTTATGTCCCGCGTGAATCAGTTGGGCAGGGAAAATGCCGTCTGGCCCCGCGGACTTGTAGGGTTTAAAGCTTCTGATCGCCCAGGAAATGTTCTCCTGGCTTAGCAGTCTCAAGATGGCATTTGAGGCGACAGAAGGAGGCGCGAGGTAGTTGGGTCTGTTTTCATCGCAGCCGGGGAAGTGGGTATTTAGGAGAAGATTTAGCGACTCCTCGCTGGACGTAGTCCACGACTGGTCGGTGTTCTTCAAGTAGCCCAGGGTGGGTGTTGTCTTCGAGAGAACTCTGCGCAAGCGTGAGGCTTCTGAGTTACTCTCGATTTCGCTGCAGAACTTACGCCAGGAGGCGCGTTTGGCTTTTCTAAGTTCTTTGTTGTAGGTTGACAGACTGGCCTTGTATTCGGCCCAGTTTTGCTCAACGTTTTCAGCCTTAGCTTTATTGAAGAGTCTCCGGGAGGCTTTCCGGAGTTCACCCAGTTTCGGATTCCACCATTCAGGTTTCTTCCGGCCTCTGTTCTTGCCAGAGGGGCATGCTTTGTCGAGCGCCTTATTGCAGGCGTCGGTAAAGATCTTAAGAAGACGAGTCGTGGCCTCCGTGGAGAACTCCTCCTCAGATGGGGGCTCAGGGAGAACACGACAGAGGTAATCAGAGTACCGAGTCCAGTTTGTCCGCCTGATGTTCCGGAATCGGACTGGCTTCGGTACTGAGAAGGAGAAGACAGTTTCCACGTACCTGTGGTCCGAGAAGGAGTGCTCTTCCAGGACCCTCCAGGATACAATGTTACGCTGTATCTCATGAGAGGCAAGCGTGAGGTCCAGGACCTCCTTGCGGTTTTTAATGATAAAGGTGGGATCACTACCCCGGTTTAGTAAGACCATCTGAGTGGTCAGTAAGTAACTGAAAAGTTACTCACCCCTTTCGTTTGTGTCAGTGCTTCCCCACTGACAGTGATGTGCATTGGCATCGCACCCCACAATTAGGCCGATGTCCTTGGCCGAGCAGTCTGCGATTAGAGCCCGGAGAGGCGCGTGTGGAGGGGGTCTGGTTGTTCATGCCCCATGTATTCGGAGCAGATCCTCAGTGAGCGCTCCTGGCCTTCGAGGCTCACTGCGGTGTGGTCTTCATTGCTGAAATTTGGGAGCAAAAATAAGTGCAACTCTCTTTTTGCAAGAATGCAGGTACGAATTTTACCTGCGGTTTCAGCTACATATAGCTTGTAGTCAGAAGTCCTCAGACCGGAGACCCTGTTTCCGAGGATCCAGGGCTCCTGAATGAGGACTATGTCGGCTCCACCCTTGGCCAGGTGGAGCAGTAGAGCAGCGCATGCTGCCTTACAATGGTGGAGGTTTATCTGCAGGAGCGTCAACGACATTCCTGAGGCTCGCCTCCACCATTGTAGCTTCTAGATCGCTGTCAGGAGACTCCGGCTCCTCCCCGACAACGATGTGGCTGAGACCTCTGGCTAGGTCGCTCTCGTCGAACGCGTAGTCGCCCAAGATATCGTCCGACATCATGGACGCCGCATCCGACGACGGGTTGTCTTCCTCGCACGAGGCCCCCTCTTTCGGGATCTCCGGCAGCTCCGGGTCTGGCTCGACCTCCGCTTGCCTGCCCTTGCGATCGGACTTGTAAGTGGATATGGTGACCTTCTTGTAGCCATAATCCACTACACCGTCCGACTTTGCGAGGAGATCAATGGATTCCTCATTTAGGACGAGGATAATCTGGCGCCTCTGCCCTTGGATATCCTCCACCTTTGCCACCTTCCAATCGGCTGTAGGAAGGTGGGGGTTGCAGACCTGCAGTAACCTGAGGATCTTCTCAGGCTCTGCAGGCTTAGCCGAGACCCACGCTCTGGCTCTCGGGCGACTAGGGACATCTTCCCACTTCACGGCCTCCAGTTTCGCCCCTGAATAGACCTCTTTTAGGGCCGCCACCGCCTTCATGTAGAGGGCCGCAGAGCGAGCGCCTTGGCAGGCGATGGCTTTCACCTTGCCTTGATGCCACCCTGCGTCCTCACACTTTGGCGGTGGTCCGCCGTTCTCCTCCAGTTCCAGTAGGAACCGGTCCTGGAGCTCGTTCTCCACCAGGTGCCACTTATCGCGAGGGACATGGCCGTCCTCGGCGCCCCTGTCCAGGACACCGATCAGGGTCTTGCCCCTCGCCACCTCAGCGAACGACCGGTTCGTGAGGTGGCTCTTCACCCGCTTGGCTTGCTGGGCTTGGCCTGGCTGGTTTGCGGGGTCCTCCGCTGAGCGTTGCCGCTTGTTGGCGGCCTTGGCTGCGCCCTTTCCGGCTTTGGCTGGCTGGAACAGTGGAAGGATTGAGCAGGCCCACAGCCTCTGCTCCTTTCCTTCGGCTGACGCCTTGAAGTTCGGGTCTTCGTTGGACAGGATGAAAGCCGCTCGTCTCCTGTCCTGGTACGACGGCTTTCCACACCGTGGTGCAGAGACGCTGCCCGCCGGGGCTCCCATGGGTTCTTCGGTCCCGGTGCGCTTTCCAGCCGCCATTACGCTCTGCTTGGCAGCCACCCCGGTATCCGCTTCGCCCTTGGAGCCACCCGACTTGGAAGGACCCGATTGGCTTTTCGGGCCCCCCTCGCTGCGGCTGCTGCCTGAAGGCGGTGGACCGACTCAGTCTCCTTCCCCGTCTTCTTTGGACCCGGTTTCCCAGGCGCTGGTGCAGAGGGATTGGCTTGTCCCTCCGGTACTTTAAGAGGAGTACCGAGCTCCTTTGCGGCTTTGTTGGTTTTTATATGTTTATTATTTGGCATAGTAGTTCCCACGAGTAGGCGGGAAGGGGATGGTCACCCGAGGCATAGCCCGCTTGCCCCGGGAAGCCTGATTTAAACTGGAGGTCGGCAGGTATCCAGAGTCCGCATATTAGCGACCGGGCACCCCCCCGGCCATGCATCCCTCGGCATATAACAGTGTCACCTTGGATTGGGGTAATTTCACTGAGAGTTTTCTTCTCTCCGCCCGACTACCATTCGCCAGCATCCTAGCAGAGACATGACCGTGCTAGGACCTGTTTCCAGCCGCCCTCACGGGGAGAGTATAGTCGCACTTCCACCGGTGTGCACAGTTACGGCGGGTGACGGTTCGCTCGCAACCCTCTGTGTCCTAGGGGGGGGTGTGAGACGCAGACCGCACCGGGTATTACTAACCGGAGCGCCTGCGCCTCAGTTCCGAGTTCACAGTTGTGCGAGCCGACCCGTCATCCGTTTGTCCCCCTGTAGCACCCGATGGCTGACGGCCCAGTTAAACACTAAATACAAAATCAAAAAACTTACAAGTGAACCAAAATAAAGTTAAAAACTACTGAAAACAAAACAAAACCCAATCAACACCAACAACATGGCGTTACCACCACTATCATTGAGCGAAATCCACTTGAACCAGGCACTGCTGTCGATCAGACAAATACCTGCCTATGACGGTTCATCTGGACAGCTAAGCTCATTTATCAAACGAATCGAATATGTATGCGGATTATATCCAACTGAAGATCTTCGCCAACAAAGGATCCTATTTTGAGCGACCGAGATCAACTGTCAGGAGAGGCACAACGCATATCGCAAATGATACAACCCAACACGTGGCTCGAACTGAAGACGGCGCTGATCAACGAGTTCAAAAATCACACACCATATGAAGAACTCTTACGACAACTATACACCACCAGATTCAACGGCAGTCTTCGTAAGTTTATACAAGAATTAGAGATAAAAGCATTATTAATAAACAATAAGCTAAACTTAGAAAACATACCAGAAAATAATGTCATTTATAAAAACGCTTTGAACAACACAATTAAAGATGTCATTACTCGAAAACTTCCTGACAGAATGTTCATGACCTTAGCAAGAAAAGATAATACCGCATTGTCTAATCTTAAGAAGGCAGCACAAGAAGAAGGATTGTACGAAGCTAGTACAACAGATTCAGGTACAAATAAAGATCAATCGAAATCGTCTCAATCAAATCGAAAGAATGTTGGAAACTATTATCCAAATTATAATACTACTAGCTATAACAATCAAACTCAGAGTTCATCTGGAACAGGTCAGACTAATCGAACAAATCAAAATCAAAATTCCCAAAATCCTGGATTATACAATGAGTTCAAAAATTCCTTGAATCAAGGTAGGGCTCAGAATCCATTCAATCAGCAAATATCTCAAAACCAAGCTAGTGGGAGTGGACCCAACCAACTTACTAAAAGAGGGAGGGAGAGCCAGAGTGGCCAAACGAAGATGGACGTAAATTTTCATCAAGCCGCCTCGGAAGAAACCGAGGAGGACCCTATATAAACATTACCATTAATAAAAGAATATTAAGGTGTATCGCTCACTCGGGATCAACATCATGAAAGAAAATTATACAGATTCCGAGATAAAAGACGATAACCTTACGGTCCATACCATCAATGGACCTGTCCGTTTAACTAAGAGTATAATGAGGAATGCGAACAAAACATGTCCGTCCGAACAAAAGTTCTACATACATAACTTTTCCGAAAATTATGATATTTTATTAGGAAGAGAATACCTGATGGCAAGTAAAGCCGTCATCGATTACAGAAATGACACTGTAACACTAGGAGCTAGGTCGTACCCAATCATTCAGAGTGGAGAAGCTATTGAAGCCGGCAAGACCGCACAGAAGTGCACTGATCCCTCTACAAAAGAAGAGAAGATCGCACCTAAGTGCCTTGACCCATCTCCAGAGGGAGATCAATACTTCGCTTTCGCTCTAGACAGTGAATTAAGGGAATGTAATCAATTAAGATTGGAACACTTAAACGACGAAGAGAGGGAAGAGTTAAAGAAGGTCTTATATGAGTTTAAGGATGTGCAGTACAGAGAAGGTGACAATTTGACTTTCACAAGTACAATCAAGCACGAGATCAAAACTCAACATGAAGACCCGGTCTACACACGACCACACAAATATGCCCAGATACATGATCAGGAGGTAAACCAGCAAATCAAAGATATGTTCAGGCAGGGAATAATTCGAAAGTCGAATTCTCCTTACTGCTCGCCCATATCTATGATTCCGAAGAAGATAGATGCTTCAGGAAAGCAAAAATATCGAATGGTAGTAGACTATAGAAGTCTAAATGAAATAACAGTTAAGGACAAATTCCCAACTCCACGAATGGATGAAATCCTAGACAAACTAGGTAAATGTCAGTATTTTACGACAATCGATTTAGCAAAAGGTTTCCATCAAATACCCATGGAACCTAGCTCAATCCCCAAAACTGTGTTCTCCACTAAGCATGGACATTACGAGTTCACTAGTATGCCCTTTGGGCTAACCACTGCCCCAGCTACCTTCCAAAGATGTATGAACAATCTGCTAGAAGAGTTAATCTTCAAAGATTGCTTTGTATACTTAGATGACATCATTATATTTTCCACTTCATTGGAAGAACACTTGTTGTCACTAAGGAGAGTATTTGGAAAGTTGAGAGACGCCAACTTGAAGCTACAAATGGATAAATGTGAATTCATGAAAAAGGAAACTGAATTCCTAGGTCATGTAGTCACTACTGAAGGAATAGTACCAAGTCCAGGCAAAATCTCTGCCATTGTCAAATTTCCAATACCAGAAACGACTAAACAAATAAAGTCATTCTTAGGTCTGTGCGGGTTCTACAGGAAATTCATTCCTAATTTTGCAAACATAGCAAAACCCATGACACTCAAACTAAAGAAAGGAGCTGTCATAGACCCCAAGGAAGAAAAGTACGTCGAGGCATTTGAGAGACTAAAAGTACTCATCACCTCAGACCCTATCCTTGCGTTCCCAGACTTTGACAAAATGTTCACGGTAACAACCGACGCTAGTAACATAGCATTGGGAGCGGTTTTGTCACAAGAACACAAACCGATCTACTACGCTAGCAGAACCCTAAATGAACATGAAATAAACTATTCAGCCATCGAAAAGGAATTATTAGCGATCGTATGGGCAACCAAGTATTTCCGTTCATACCTGTTCGGTAGAACATTCGAGATACAAAGCGATCATAAACCCTTGATTTGGTTGAACAACCTCAAGGAGCCAAATATGAAATTACAAAGGTGGAAAATAAAACTGAATGAGTTTGATTTTAAAATGAAATATCTACCAGGCAAAGAAAATCATGTAGCTGATGCCTTATCAAGGGTAAGGATTAATGAAAATCTCCTTGGAGAAGCTTCCAATAGCGTTGGTGCAACTGTACATAGCGCACAGGAAGACAATCTAAATCACATTGCTATCACGGAAAGACCAATTAACTATTACAATCGGCAAATTGAGCTTATAAAAGGCAATGAAGATAAGGTAGAAACAATTCGTTATTTTCACAAGCTAATCATCAAGATCACGTATAAGGAAATGACTAACACCTTAGCGAAGGATATAATAAAGGAATATCTATGCACCAAAAAGAGCGCATTATATTTCCATAACGAAATAGATTTTCCTCCATTCCAAAAAGCCTATTTAGAAATCATTAATTCTAACAATATAACCAAAGCTATTAAATCAAGCACGAAACTCCTAGATATTCAGAATTACGCTGAATTTAAAGAAACCATATTAAAGAATCATAAAGGCTTACTCCATCCAGGGATAGAGAAAACCGTCAATTGGTTTAGGGGAAAATACTATTACCCGGATTATCAAAAACTAATCCAAAACATCATAAACGAATGTCCTACTTGCAATATTGCCAAAACAGAGCATAGAAATTCGAAGTTGGCATTCGAAACTACACCGGAAATACTGAACATCAGAGAGAAATACGTCATAGATTTCTATATGGTTGGTAACCAACAGTTCCTATCATGTATTGACGTATACTCGAAGTTTGCCACTCTTGTAGAAGTAACGAGGGGGAACGTTGTGAGTTGCTGCGGACACCGCAAGTATCCACAGTTATACCCGATACTTAGTCAGTATGGCTCTCCTCCGGCAGACGCCGCTAATATTAAACGACACGACAAAAAATGCGTGCGAGAGAGACAGAAAATCAGTCTGAGCGTGACTGAAAGCGTAGCCACTGCAAATTGATTTGTTCCTTTTGGCTACAAAAATGATCCGATCTGATCCAGATTCAGCAATCTGATAGATATGGTCTTGATTCTGCGTTTTTAGTTTTCTCGAATGTGCAATATTGTGGATGGAACAGATTTTCGTCCTTTGTGGGGGCGGAAGGGGGTGGGGCGAAATTCTGAGATATACGTTTTATAGTGAGATCTAACAGAAATGCGGATACCAAATTTGGTTACTCTAGCCTTAATAGTTTCTGAGATTTGTGGATGCCCCAGATTTTCGTCCTTTGCGTGGGCGGAAGGGGGTCTGGCGTAATTTGGACACGAAACGGTCAAGGTCCAATATCACAGGAGTGTGGATACCAAATTTGGTTGCTCTGGCTCTTATAGGTTCTGAGATCCTTGAACTCATATTTTGCAATTGTCAAAACCGACCATGAAACATGTGTGTTAGAGAGAGACAGAGCGAGAAAGAATGAAATTGTTTTCTTGATTCTGGCTATATTAATTATATGATCTCGTTGAGATTTTACACTCTAGAACATACAGTCATTCTCTACGATTCTGCGTTTTTGGTTTTTTCGTATCTTTAAACATTTGGATGCCACAGATTTTCGTCCTTTGTGGGGGCGGAAGTGGGCGGGTCGAAGTTTTGAAATATTTTTGTAACAGTGACATATCACAGAAGTCTGGATCCAAAACATCGTTGCTCTAGCTCTTATAGTCTTTGAGCACTAGGCGCTGAAGGGGACGGACGGACGGACGGACGGACGGACAGACGGACAGACATACAGGGCTCAATCGACTCGGCTATTGATGCTGATCAAGAATATATATACTTTATGGGGTCGGAAACGATTCCTTCTGGACGTTACACACATCCACTTTTACCACAAATCGAATATACCCCAATACTCATTTTGTGTATCGGGTATAAAAAGTCGTGACTGGTTAGAAGCAAAAAGAGCCATCATGAAAGTTTTTAACGAGATGGGCAAACCAATTGAAATCAAAGCCGATAAAGATTCAGCTTTTATGTGCAAGTTAACGTACCCAATTCTATTGAGCTCTTATACGAGTTGTAAACAATCTTTGGCTTTCCAAAACGAAAACAATTTCAATCTTGGGCCTCCGCCTAATTGATTTCTAAGATGTACAATCTCAAGGGCTCCCGCCGCAATCCCAATCTTTGACACTCGCCTAAATGGAAAACCAATGTTTGCCCACACCCGGCTTCTCATAAACAATCTCACTCCCGGCTTTCTGCAGATCCTGCACTTTAGGCATTTTACAGTTCTCTCTTTGGATGACGAAATCCAATACTCGGGATGGCGAAATCAATTGAAATGTTTATAGAAAAACTATTCCCGAAAGGGATCAACGATGCAAAGATCAGAAAGTTCAAGGCAGTCTTGATCCAGAAGCGACACCGCAAAGTCGAGCTAAAAATTAAGATCGCGCCAACCCTTTGTCCGGAATCCTTTGTGACCCTCTACTTAAATCTATATCAGTGAAGTTAGAATTAAAATAAAAACTTTTTAAAAACACAATCCGCTACCGCAGTTATTTAATTGGCGCCCAACGTGGGGCGACGTTGTATAAAAAGCACCGAATAATAAAAGTGTTGCGTAGTGCCGAAACCCGAAGGACAATTAATAAATGGAATAAATCCTTCAGATATAAAAACGCGGAGTGACTGTGAGATATAAGATAAGAAGAAGTGAGATAAAAATGAAACAAACCGGAGCTTAGGGTGTGCAAAAATAAATACAATATTCAATACAGGTGAATATTCGTTCTCCACCAGGTGCCACTTATCGCGAGGGACATGGCCGTCCTCGGCGCCCCTGTCCAGGACACCGATCAGGGTCTTGCCCCTCGCCACCTCAGCGAACGACCGGTTCGTGAGGTGGCTCTTCACCCGCTTGGCTTGCTGGGCTTGGCCTGGCTGATTTGCGGGGTCCTCCGCTGAGCGTTGCCGCTTGTTGGCGGCCTTGGCTGCGCCCTTTCCGGCTTTGGCTGGCTGGAACAGTGGAAGGATTGAGCAGGCCCACAGCCTCTGCTCCTTTCCTTCGGCTGACGCCTTGAAGTTCGGGTCTTCGTTGGACAGGATGAAAGCCGCTCGTCTCCTGTCCTGGTACGACGGCTTTCCACCCCGTGGTGCAGAGACGCTGCCCGCCGGGGCTCCCATGGGTTCTTCGGTCCCGGTGCGCTTACCAGCCGCGATTACGCTCTGCTTGGCAGCCACCCCGGTATCCGCTTCGCCCTTGGAGCCACCCGACTTGGAAGGACCCGATTGGCTTTTCGGGCCCCCCCTCGCTGCGGCTGCTGCCTGAAGACGGTGGACCGACTCAGTCTCCTTCCCCGTCTTCTTTGGACCCGGTTTCCCAGGCGCTGGTGCAGAGGGATTGGCTTGTCCCTCCGGTACTTTAAGAGGAGTACCGAGCTCCTTTGCGGCTTTGTTGGTTTTTATATGTTTATTATTTGGCATAGTAGTTCCCACGAGAAGGCGGGAAGGGGATGGTCACCCGAGGCATAGCCCGCTTGCCCCGGGAAGCCTGATTTAAACTGGAGGTCGGCAGGTATCCAGAGTCCGCATATTAGCGACCGGGCACCCCCCCCGGCCATGCAACCCTCGGCATATAACAGTGTCACCTTGGATTGGGGTAATTTCACTGAGAGTTTTCTTCTCTCCGCCCGACTACCATTCGCCAGCATCCTAGCAGAGACATGACCGTGCTAGGACCTGTTTCCAGCCGCCCTCACGGGGAGAGTATAGTCGCACTTCCACCGGTGTGCACAGTTACGGCGGGTGACGGTTCGCTCGCAACCCTCTGTGTCCTAGGGGGGGGTGTAAGACGCAGACCGCACCGGGTATTACTAACCGGAGCGGCTGCGCCTCAGTTCCGAGTTCACAGTTGTGCGAGCCGACCCGTCATCCGTTTGTCACCCTGTAGCACCCGATGGCTGACGGCCCAGTAAAACACTAAATACAAAATCAAAAAACTTACAAGTGAACCAAAATAAAGTTAAAAACTACTGAAAACAAAACAAAACCCAATCAACACCAACAACATGGCGTTACCACCACTATCATTGAGCGAAATCCACTTGAACCAGGCACTGCTGTCGATCAGACAAATACCTGCCTATGACGGTTCATCTGGACAGCTAAGCTCATTTATCAAACGAATCGAATATGTATGCGTATTATATCCAACTGAAGATCTTCGCCAACAAAGGATCCTATTTGGAGCGACCGAGATCAACTGTCAGGAGAGGCACAACGCATATCGCAAATGATACAACCCAACACGTGGCTCGAACTGAAGACGGCGCTGATCAACGAGTTCAAAAATCATACACCATATGAAGAACTCTTACGACAACTATACACCACCAGATTCAACGGCAGTCTTCGTAAGTTTATAGAAGAATTAGAGATAAAAGCATTATTAATAAACAATAAGCTAAACTTAGAAAACATACCAGAAAATAATGTCATTTATAAAAACGCTTTGAACAACACAATTAAAGATGTCATTACTCGAAAACTTCCTGACAGAATGTTCATGACCTTAGCAAGAAAAGATATTACCACATTGTCTAATCTTAAGAAGGCAGCACAAGAAGAAGGATTGTACGACGCTAGTACAACAGATTCAGGTACAAATAAAGATCAATCGAAATCGTCTCAATCAAATCGAAAGAATGTTGGAAACTATTATCCAAATTATAATACTACTAACTATAACAATCAAACTCAGAGTTCATCTGGAACAGGTCAGACTAATCGAACAAATCAAAATCAAAATTCCCAAAATCCTGGATTATACAATGAGTTCAAAAATTCCTTGAATCAAGGTAGGGCTCAGAATCCATTCAATCAGCAAATATCTCAAAACCAAGCTAGTGGGAGTGGACCCAACCAACCTACTAAAAGAGGGAGGGAGAGCCAGAGTGGCCAAACGAAGATGGACGTAAATTTTCATCAAGCCGCCTCGGAAGAAACCGAGGAGGACCCTATATAAACATTACCATTAATAAAAGAATATTAAGGTGTATCGCTGACTCGGGATCATCGATCAACATCATGAAAGAAAATTATACAGATTCCGAGATAAAAGACGATAACCTTACGGTCCATACCATCAATGGACCTGTCCGTTTAACTAAGAGTATAATGAGGAATGCGAACAAAACATGTCCGTCCGAACAAAAGTTCTACATACATAACTTTTCCGAAAATTATGATATTTTATTAGGAAGAGAATACCTGATGGCAAGTAAAGCCGTCATCGATTACAGAAATGACACTGTAACACTAGGAGCTAGGTCGTACCCAATCATTCAGAGTGGAGAAGCTATTGAAGCCGGCAAGACCGCACAGAAGTGCACTGATCCCTCTACAAAAGAAGAGAAGATCGCACCTAAGTGCCTTGACCCATCTCCAGAGGGAGATCAATACTTCGCTTTCGCTCTAGACAGTGAATTAAGGGAATGTAATCAATTAAGATTGGAACACTTAAACGACGAAGAGAGGGAAGAGTTAAAGACGGTCTTATATGAGTTTAAGGATGTGCAGTACAGAGAAGGTGACAATTTGACTTTCACAAGTACAATCAAGCACGAGATCAAAACTCAACATGAAGACCCGGTCTACAGACGACCATACAAATATGCCCAGATACATGTTTAGGAGGTAAACCAGCAAATCAAAGATATGATCAGGCAGGGAATTATTCGAAAGTCGAATTCTCCTTACTGCTCGCCCATATCTATGATTCCGAAGAAGATAGATGCTTCAGGAAAGCAAAAATATCGAATGGTAGTAGACTATAGAAGTCTAAATGAAATAACAGTTAAGGACAAATTCCCAACTCCACGAATGGATGAAATCCTAGACAAACTAGGTAAATGTCAGTATTTTACGACAATCGATTTAGCAAAAGTTTTCCATCAAATACCCATGGAACCTAGCTCAATCCCCAAAACTGCGTTCTCCACTAAGCATGGACATTACGAGTTCACTCGTATGCCCTTTGGGCTAACCACTGCCCCAGCTACCTTCCAAAGATGTATGAACAATCTGCTAGAAGAGTTAATCTTCAAAGATTGCTTTGTATACTTAGATGACATCATTATATTTTCCACTTCATTGGAAGAACACTTGTTGTCACTAAGGAGATTATTTGGAAAGTTGAGAGACGCCAACTTGAAGCTACAAATTGATAAATGTGAATTCATGAAAAAGGAAACTGAATTCCTAGGTCATGTAGTCACTACTGAAGGAATAGTACCAAGTCCAGGCAAAATCTCTGCCATTGTCAAATTTCCAATACCAGAAACGACTAAACAAATAAAGTCATTCTTAGGTCTGTGCGGGTTCTACAGGAAATTCATTCCTTATTTTGCAAACATAGCAAAACCCATGACACTCAAACTAAAGAAAGGAGCTGTCATAGACCCCAAGGAAGAAAAGTACGTCGAGGCATTTGAGAGACTAAAAGTACTCATCACCTCAGACCCTATCCTTGCGTTCCCAGACTTTGACAAAATGTTCACGGTAACAACCGACGCTAGTAACATAGCATTGGGAGCGGTTTTGTCACAAGAACACAAACCGATCTGCTACGCTAGCAGAACCCTAAATGAACATGAAATAAACTATTCAGCCATCGAAAAGGAATTATTAGCGATCGTATGGGCAACCAAGTATTTCCACTCATACCTGTTCGGTAGAACATTCGAGATACAAAGCGATCATAAACCCTTGATTTGGTTGAACAACCTCAAGGAGCCAAATATGAAATTACAAAGGTGGAAAATAAAACTGAATGAGTTTGATTTTAAAATGAAATATCTACCAGGCAAAGAAAATCATGTAGCTGATGCCTTATCAAGGGTAAAGATTAATGAAAATCTCCTTGGAGAAGCTTCCAATAGCGTTGGTGCAACTGTACATAGCGCACAGGAAGACAATCTAAATCACATTGCTATCACGGAAAGACCAATTAACTATTACAATCGGCAAATTGAGCTAATAAAAGGCAATGAAGATAAGGTAGAAACAATTCGTTATTTTCACAAGCTAATCATCAAGATCACGTATAAGGAAATGACTAACACCTTAGCGAAGGATATAATAAAGGAATATCTATGCACCAAAAAGAGCGCATTATATTTCCATAACGAAATAGATTTTCCTCCATTCCAAAAAGCCTATTTAGAAGTCATTAATTCTAACAATATAAATATAACAATAAAGGCTTACTCCATCCAGGGATAGAGAAAACCGTCAATTGGTTTAGGGGAAAATACTATTACCCGGATTATCAAAAACTAGTCCAAAACATCATAAACGAATGTCCCTTGTAATATTGCCAAAACAGAGCATAGAAATACGAAGTTGGCATTCGAAACTACACCGGAAATACTGAGCATCAGAGAGAAATACGTCATAGATTTCTATATGGTTGGTAACCAACAGTTCCTATCATGTATTGACGTATACTCGAAGTTTGCCACTCTTGTAGAAGTAACGAGGGGGAACGTTGTGAGTTGCTGCGGACACCGCAACTCTACAGTTATACCCGATACTTAGTCAGTATGGCTCTCCTCCGGCAGACGCCGCTAATATTAAACGACACGACAAAAAATGCGTGCGAGAGAGACAGAAAATCAGTTATTAATTAGTTTTCTCGAATGTGCAATATTGTGGATGGAACAGATTTTCGTCCTTTGTGGGGGCGGAAGGGGGTGGGGCGAAATTCTGAGATATACGTTTTATAGTGAGATCTAACAGAAATGCGGATACCAAATTTGGTTACTCTAGCCTTAATAGTTTCTGAGATTTGTGGATGCCCCAGATTTTCGTCCTTTGCGTGGGCGGAAGGGGGTCTGGCGTAATTTGGACACGAAACGGTCAAGGTCCAATATCACAGGAGTGTGGATACCAAATTTGGTTGCTCTGGCTCTTATAGGTTCTGAGATCCTTGAACTCATAGTTTGCAATTGTCAAAACCGACCATGAAACATGTGTGTTAGAGAGAGACAGAGCGAGAAAGAATGAAATTGTTTTCTTGATTCTGGCTATATTAATTATATGATCTGGTTGAGATTTTACACTTTAGAACATACAGTCATTCTCTACGATTCTGCGTTTTTTGCTTTTTCGTATCTTTAAAAATTTGGATGCCACAGATTTTCGTCCTTTGTGGGGGCGGAAGTGGGCGGGTCGAAGTTTTGAAATATTTTTGTAACAGTGACATATCACAGAAGTCTGGATCCAAAACATCGTTGCTCTAGCTCTTATAGTCTTTGAGCACTAAGCGCTGAAGGGGACGGACGGACGGACGGACGGACGGACGGACGGACGGAATGACGGACGGACAGACGGACAGACAGACAGGGCTCAATCGACTCGGCTATTGATGCTGATCAAGAATATATATACTTTATGGGGTCGGAAACGATTCCTTCTGGACGTTACACACATCCACTTTTACCACAAATCGAATATACCCCAATACTCATTTTGTGGATCGGGGATAAAAAGGCGTGACTGGTTAGAGACAAAAAGAGCCATCATGAAAGTTTTTAACGAGATGGGCAAACCAATTGAAATCAAAGCCGATAAAGATTCAGCTTTTATGTGCAAGTTAACGTACCCAATTCTATTGAGCTCTTATACGAGTTGTAAACAATCTTTGGCTTTCCAAAACGAAAACAATTTCAATCTTGGGCCTCCGCCTAATTGATTTCTAAGATGTACAATCTCAAGGGCTCCCGCCGCAATCCCAATCTTTGACACTCGCCTAAATGGAAAACCAATGTTTGCCCACACCCGGCTTCTCATAAACAATCTCACTCCCGGCTTTCTGCAGATCCTGCATTTTAGGCATTTTACAGTTCTCTCTTTGGATGACGAAATCCAATACTCGGGATGGCGAAATCAATTGAAATGTTTATAGAAAAACTATTCCCGAAAGGGATCAACGATGCAAAGATCAGAAAGTTCAAGGCAGTCTTGATCCAGAAGCGACACCGCAAAGTCGAGCTAAAAATTAAGATCGCGCCAACCCTTTGTCCGGAATCCTTTGTGACCCTCTACTTAAATCTATATCAGTGAAGTTAGAATTAAAATAAAAACTTTTTAAAAACACAATCAGCTACCGCAGTTATTTAATTGGCGCCCAACGTGGGGCGACGTTGTATAAAAAGCACCGAATAATAAAAGTGTTGCGTCGTGCCGAAACCCGAAGGACAATTAATTAATGGAATAAATCCTTCAGATATAAAAACGCGGAGTGACTGTGAGATATAAGATAAGAAGAAGTGAGATAAAAAGGAAACAAACCGGAGCTTAGGGTGTGCAAAAATAAATACAATATTCAATACAAATACAAATACAAATACAATACAAAATACAAATAAATACAAAAGCTAATCAAGACAATTCAAAAATACAAAAAACCCAAAAAAACCAAAGTTTTTAAACAAAACCAACCAAACCAAAACACAAAGAAAGTGAAACTATCATCTAAACCAAAGAAGGAAGACCCCCAAAAGATCCAGTTAAACAAAGAAATTTAAGAAGTTAGACCCGTTCGAAGACCTGTCAGGCAAATCAAGAAGGAAGACCCGTTCGAAGATCTGTCAGCCAAACTAAGAAGGACGACCCCTACCGGATAGTCCGTGAGCAAAAGATGTATTAATAAATATATAAGTTCAATTAGGTTATATTAGATTATAAAAACAAACATATAAGAAAAATTTAAGGTGGATCAACTAACTTTAGATTTTGAAAAACTAAAAATGATTAACTCACAAACAAGGACCGATCTCACTGCAGATCTGGTCAAACAATTGATAGCACTTCAAATTTCACAAGTACAGGAGCAAATTGTAAATTTAAAACAACAATTAGAAACTAAATCCGATCAGGTATCAGATTATCAGGCAGAAGCAATAGACGAGACAATAAAAGATGACACCACATTAAAGGTAATAGAATCCCTACCAATTTTCAATGGTGGATTAAACCAATACGTAGGATAGAGGAAAGCTGCAGAAACTGCAGTGAAGTTATATAAGAAAGGAAGTAAGCAATATTATATTGCCTTAACAATTTTGAGAAACAAAATAACAGGACCAGCACATGACGCACTGACCAACCACTGGACAGTTTTAAATTTTGATGCCATACTTTCACGACTTGACTTTGTTTACAGTGACAAGAGACCAATTTACATAATAGAACAGGAGTTAAGCGTTCTCCGACAAGGGAACCTTTCAATAATAGATTTCTATAACGAGGTTAGGTTAGGTTAGGTTAGGTTGAGGCGGCTGCCGGGCTCGCTCGGAACCCGTCCCACTTAGGCCGGTTTCGGCCCGTTGTGATACCGCATAGGATCATTTCCTTCCTGCGTTGTGAGACTTCCTGTCAGCAATTATCCCAGCCAGATGCTCTCACAAAGTTCGCTATCCTCCTGGGACATAGTTTGGACATCTCTGAGATGTCGTGTAGAAAGGCTGAGCCCAGGTGCTGTAGCCTTCTTCTGCTGAGAGCTGGGCAGGAGCAGAACAGATGTTCCACTGTCTCCTCCTCTTCCTCGTCTCTACAGCTGCGACAAAAATCGTTATGTGGGGCCCCCAGCCTGTTAGCGTGGGTGCCTATTAGCCAGTGTCCCGTGAGGGAACGTGTGACCACGCTGCACCTTTTCCTGCTTAACTTGAGGAGCTCGGAGGTGCGCTTCATGTCCATGGTCGGCCATGTTTGCCGAGTTGTGCGACATCGTGGCACTGTTTGCCACATATCGTTGTTTAGTCGCTTGTATTGCTCCCTTATAATGAGCTTACAGGTGGCCATTGGCATACAGATATCCTCCTTGTCTTGGAGAAGGGGATTGTAGTGCCAGATCTGGCCAGCTCGTCCGCTATACAGTTGCCCTCGATGTCCCGGTGGCCCGGGACCCAAATCAGGCTAATAGCAAATTGCTGAGCCATCTCGTGCAGAGATTTGCGGCAGTCTGCCACGGTGGCCGAGTTCGAGGAAATCGCGCTCAGCGATTTGATCGCAGCCTGGCTGTCGCTATAAATGTTTAGCTTGGTTGCCGTGACGGCAGCCGCTTGTAGGCAGTCTAGAGCCTCCCTGATTGCTATGACTTCCGCTTGAAAGACACTGCAATGATCTGGGAGTCTGAAGGAATGCCTTATGCTTAGCTGTTCAGAGTAGATTCCCCCTCCGACTCTGTCGTCCAGCTTTGATCCATCTGTGAAGATGTTTATGGCCCCATCTGGGCCTGGGAGTCCCTCGAGCCATTCGTCTCTGTGAGGGATGATTGTGTCGAAGGGAGTGTCTGTGTACTCTCTTGGAACTTGGTAGTCTGTTTTTGAGGGGACGGTACTGCTATTATTTAATATGGCTGAGTGACCTATGCACTGTGTCACCCATTGATCTGAGTCTCTTAGACGTATTGCTGCTGCTTCTGCCCGTTCCTTTCCTGCGAGGTCAAGGCTCTGTAGGCATAGGATGGCATTTAGCGCATCATTTGGGGTGGTGCGAAGAGCTCCGCTGATGCATAGGGCGCCAGTCCGCTGGACTTTGCCCAGTTGCTTGGTGATCGCCCTTTTTGATAGGGCCGGCCACCACACCGTAACTCCGTAGAGTAGTATTGGTCTAACTATAGCTTGATATATCCATTGGACTATGCTTGGGATCATACCCCATCTTAGCCCAATAGCTTTTTTGCATGTGTAGAGTGCAGTCATTGCCTTCTTCACTCTGTCTTTGACATTCAGGTTCCAGCTAAGCTTCTTGTCAATTACCAACCCTAAGTAACTGGCACTGTCGCTAAAGGAGAGCCTGCATCCTTGTAGTATTGGAGGGTTGAGGGGCGGGACCTTGTATTTATTTGTGAATAGTACGAGTTCCGTTTTTGAGGGATTTACTCCCAGACCGCGCGATTCTGTCCAATCCGACAGTTGCGCTAGCTTTGTGGACATTAAGTCGCACAGTGTTTGGGGGTATTTCCCCGAGAAGATAATCGCAACGTCGTCCGCATAGGCCACGACATTGCAGCCCCCCCTTCTAGGTCACATAGAATCTTGTTGACTGCTATGTTCCACAGAAGAGGAGACAGGACACCCCCTTGCGGGGTGCCTCTGTTGACATACCTTGACTGGGCGGACGATCCCATCGATGATGTCACCGTCCTGCATGTGAGCAATTGATCAATGAGCATCACCAAGTGACGGTCCACCCCCAGGTCAGTCAGGGCTTCTGTAATGGCGCCCGGTACAACGTTGTTGAAAGCTCCCTCAATATCGAGAAAGGCTATGAGTGAGTACTCTTTGTGATGCAGAGATTTCTCTACCGCTGAGATCACTTCATGAAGAGCCGTTTCCGTGGATTTTCCTTTCCGGTAGGCATGCTGTGCGCCTGACAGCAACTGAGGGTGTATAGTTGTCCTCAGTTGCAGCCCGACGAGTCTCTCAAAGGTTTTGAGAAGGAAGGACGATAGGCTGATTGGTCTAAAGTCTTTTGCAGCTGAGTGCGAGGCTTTCCCAGCTTTGGGAATGAAGACTATCTTTGCCTTAAGCCATGTTCGCGGGATTGTACCCACAGCCAGTATCTTCCTGAAGATACCTTGTAGCCAGTTGATGGCCGTATCCCCGGCCTTCTGAAGTTGGGCCGGGATTACCTGGTCTGGGCCTGGCGATTTGAACGGGTTGAAGCTGTTTATTGCCCAGCTTATGTTACCTTTTGTGAGGATGTGATCCATCGAGGTTACCGGTCCCTCTCCTGGAAGATGTGCCGTCTCGATGGTTGTGCACCCTGGAAAATGTGTGTCTAGTAGAATCTGCAGGGACTCCTCACTGGAGTTAGTCCACGTGCCGTCATTCCTTTTAAGATACCCTACCGAGGGGTTAGTTTTTGAGAGAATCTTGCGAAGCCTTGCGGCCTCTGACGTTTCCTCAATTTCCGAGCAAAATTTTTGCCAAGAGGCCCTTTTTGCTTTCCTTGTTTCCTTTTTATATAGTGACAGACTGATTTTGTAGTCTGCCCAGTGGCTCTCCTCGTTCGCGCTTTTGGCCCTATTGAAGAGGGTCCTGCAGCTTTTACGTAGGATGTCTATTTGTTTTGACCACTAGGGGGGTTTCTTTTTCCCCCTAGGTTTGCTAGAGGGGCACGCTGCCGCGAAGGCTTTGTTGCATGCCTCTGTGAACCTGTTCACTAGGCGATCTAGGTCGTCTTTTGTGTCAGGGCATGATGGTGCTTTGGAGGGGAGTAAGTCCTCCAGGGCTGAGCTATATTTTTCCCAGTTGGCTTTCCTGGGATTAATATAGTCCTTAGGTTTCGGACACTCGAGGGATAGTGTGGTCTCGATGTATCTGTGGTCAGAGAAAGAGTGGTCATCAAGGACTTGCCAACTCTTGACTATGTCTAACAGGTTGGAAGACACTAGGGTGATGTCAATAACCTCCTGTCGATTTTTAATTATAAAAGTGGGGTCGTTGCCCCGATTACAAATAAGTAGATTTGAGTTGAGGATGAAGCTGAAAAGTGACTCACCCCTTACATTTGTGTTCGAGCTCCCCCATTGAGTGTGGTGAGCGTTGGCATCGCAACCTATTAATAGGTCTATGTCCGACCTCTCGCTGTCGCTGGCTAGTTTGCGAACCAGGTCGTTGGGAGGATCGTTTCCCTCATGGGCCATGTAGGACGACATCAGCCTTAGATGTGTCCCTTTCAGCTCTAGGCTTGCCGCCGTGTTGTCGCTATCGCTATAGTTATGGAGCAGAAAGATATTAAGGTGCTTACTGGCGAGAATGCAGGTGCGGGTTTTACCTTCATGTTGAGCTACAATTATCTTGTACTCCTTCGACCCTAGTCCACAAACCTTGTCTCCCACTATCCAAGGTTCCTGGATCAGGGCTACGTCTGCTCCGCTCTCTTCGAGGCGGAGTATAAGAGCAGCGGATGCTGCTTTACAGTGGTGGAGATTGATCTGAAGGAGCCTCAAGGACATCCTTAGTGTTCTCCACCACTGTAATGTCGGCATCCGGATCGTCCTCGACTTCCTCGTGGCAACACATCGCCTCGAAGTCGCATCTCAGCGTGCCATCGGTGGAGTAGCCCTCTGGGTCTATCTCTGTGTGATCGTCGGGTGCTTCGATCTCCGAGGCAGCGTCCTGCTCAACTGGCTTGTCGACAGGACGTGCCTCGGCCGCCGCATCCGACTTGTAGACCTTTACGGTCACAGAGCTGAACCCAAAATTGAGCTCGCCTTTGGCAGCCTCAATCGGGGCCAGCGACTCTTTGTTGAGGACGACCACCGCCTGGTTTGTGGGGCCCTGTGTCGTCTCAACTTTGACCACCTTCCAATCTGCTGTTGGGAGGTGGGGGTTGCATCTTTGCAACATTTTTAGGATGCGCTCCGGCTCCTTCATGGAGGCGGGCACCCAGACTCTCGCCCTTGGTCTACTGGGCACTTCGCTCCAGTCTACAGCGACGAGCTTCGCCCCTGGGTAGACTTCCCCGACTTGCGCTACCGCTGCTTTGTACAGCTGTACGGAGCGCTCGTCTTCACAGGCTACGATTTTTATGCAGCCCTGGTACCAGCCCATGTCTTTGCAGACGGGGGGGGTCCAGGCTGCTTTTCCAGCAGCTCGAAGCAGCGGTCGGCCAGTGCCGCTTCCACCCACTTCCACTGGTTTCTAGGTATCCGGGAGTCCGCGCTGCCTTTGTCCAGGACGCCAATCAGCGTCCTTTCTCTGGCAATCTGCGCGAATGATGTGTTAGGCAGCACTCTGGAGCGCTTCGGTGTCGGCCCCGGAGTCTCTTGTGAGCGCTGCCTTTTTGGCTGAGGGGCTTCCTTCTTCGGTGCTTCCTTGCCAAAGTTCGGCAGCACCTTCGAGGCCCACTCAACCTTCTTTATCCATTTGTCCGTCGGGCTGGACATCTGGCTTGCGTTCTGCCGACGGAGTATATTGCCAGCACTCCTTCTATCGGCATATGTAAAAGATTTGGCTTGGACACTAGTAGATGGTGACTCATCACCCGCCACTTTACCAGCAGGCAGAGCAGCCGCAGGATTGCATAGCCACTCTGCCAAGGTATCGGTTTTGGGAGCCAATTCACCACCCACCCCGACACCGGGATGGGACCCCTTTGGGCTCTCCCTAGCATCTTCCGCCGCGCAGATTTTCCCTGCTGATTTGCGGGTCGGGCCAGGCCTTTGGGCCGCTGCCTTCCCCTGTTTGGGATTGCGCCCTGTTGGCATTTGGGGAGTGCCAGACTCATTTTTTTTGTTTTTAAATTCTTCCATTCTTTTCCCACGATCTGCAGAGAAGGGGTACGGTCCGTCCGGGCAGAGATCCACGTTGCCCGGATAAGGCATACTTAGAACAGGGGGCTGCCAAGTCCCTGAGCTCTCCGTTAACGACTGGGCTAGTTTTATATACCGGGCCCCCAGCCAGGCTGACTCTCGGCACGGGTCGAATAACACTCTTAGTCCGGCCCGGTGTGAGCTGAATGTGGGGGGTTGGGATGTGGGTAGGTAGTGTATAGGGATAGGGGAGTGTGTGAGCTACTTATACGAGGCGGCACCACAAGCGCATCGTCAGTGTTGCTACTTCGCGAACACCCGCTGGCTGTCCGGGGCTGCTTATTTTCGGTACTCTCCCTAGGGATGTCCGATTATTCGCAGCTGACCTACCTATATGACCTGTATATAGGTAGGTCGTTCGCTATCCGCAACCTGCGACCCGTCCGGTGGCCTCAGCTAGGCCCCCTTTGAGCCACCTCACGAGCTCATCAGACCAGATATATATATATATATAACGAGGTTAACAAGAAAATGACCTTGTTAATATATAAGACAATAATGACACACGGAAATGACAGTGAAATCACGAAAGAATCAAATAAGAAAATTAGAGACAATGCCTTACGCATTTTTGTCACTGGCCTAAACGGCGGCATTGCAGCAATCCTATTTTCATTGAATCCCCCAGATTTACCGAATGCCTTGGCAAAGGTACAGGAATTGCAATCAAATAACATTCGGGCCCAATTTGCCTACCAATTCAGTGGCCCAGAAATTCAGGGAATAATAACTACAATACATTAAGATTCAACCAACGACAACCAAGGACAAATAGTTCACCATTCGACCAAAAAAGGGATCTTCAGAGGAATAACATGTCATGGGGACAACCCTATTTCTTGGGTAATAGACAACAAAATCAGGCCCAGAACCAATGGATGTAGACGAATCGATACAAATCAAGAACCGACAGAACAGCAATCAATTCAGGGGAAATAATAATAATAGAAATTATCGGGAGAATACTAACGGTTATTATAGGAGAAATAATAACAATTATAACCAAGCACAGCATTTTAGGGCAAACGTAGTACCGAATAATCAGTCTAACGAAAATCAGGCGCAGAAACGAAAGCCAAACGAAATGTCGGAACAACCGGCTAATAAAGCAATGCTGATAAATAACATTGAGGAGGACCATTTTTTAGATCAGCCCCCGAAGTAGGTCTGCCCTACTTAAAAAGAGTAAATAAAAAAATAAACAGAGAATTAAAAGTTTTGATAGATACGGGAGCAACTTCCTGGTATATAAAAAAGGGAAATTACGAAAATAAAAAAGAATTATCAATTTATAAGAAAGTTGCTACAGTGAATGGGTTTTCAATAATTAAATATTTCCATAATATAACTATTTTCAACACAAAACAAGTGTTTTATGAAATAGATGGAATGGATGCAGATTTACTAATAGGATTTAACCTATTGTAACGGACCTGCTTCTTGGTTCGCTTGAGTTTGCTGGGCTCGCTCAGCGGTCGGCCGATTCGTCGCAACGTATTTTTATTGTTGCCCCCAACGACAAATGATAAGACCTTCCTTTTCTTTAATCGAATCTCTCTTTATTCGTACTTATATTAGGACTTAGGGCTAGATGCTACAATTCAGCTTATCTATGGATCTCCACCACGCGTGGGCTCTCGTCGGGTGTGGCAGCGTTGAGGCTATTGATTGGGGCAGTTTGACCTCCGCTATTGCTTTGGCCCGCCACGCAAATCCGCACTCTACGTCTCGCACTCCCCTCTTAGCTTCCGCCGGCAACTGTGGATCACCTCTTAACTTAGACTCACTCTGGGGGCAGGCGGGGCCTGTCTTCCTGTTGCTATTCACTTCACTGCACTTCTTCGAACCGTACCGGGTATTACTCTCACGTTTCGGCGGGGTTTCAACGTGCGCGCGCGATCACTTCTCCACGGAAAAAGAGAACCGCTTCGTTGCCGCAGCCTCCTTTTATAGCCCCTTGACGGGCCCCGGCTCGGCGTTGGTAGTTTTCCATCGCCGTCTCCTGGTTTCCACGGCCCTCGTAACGGGGCCTGGCCGGTGGCGTGATCCCATGCCCCTATTTGGTCATGCGTCGGATCGCTGCCGGCCCTATCCCGCCGTCTCCTCTGCCTCTCGCGTTTCTCTTGCTCCGAGAGCGGGACACTTCTCCTCTCGGGGCCCTTGGCCTCTTCGCCGCATCCGGCTATCCGTGGGTACCTGGGCTGACCTTCGCCTTATCCAGCCAGCCATCAGCCTTTATCCGACCGTCCCACCGCCTTTATCCGGCTATGCTTTGGTCGAATTCGGCCTGTGGGAACCACGGTTCCTCACACCCCCCTCTTTCTTCCCGCAGCGGAATACTCCCGTTTTCCGCGACCTTGCGACGGAGTGTGCTTTCCTCATTCAAACGGCCCCATTTTACGCGCGCTCCTTACGGCATCTGGGATTACGGGCGCCCTGGCGCCCTCTGGCGCCTTTGCTCGGGCGGCGCTGCCAGCCTTTGCAATTTTCTGGCTGGGGCCGAATCCCCACCTATCGATAAGGTGTAGGGGCGTTTTGGCGATCCACTCGATATCTCTCCCCCGTAAGTATTCCACTTTTCTCTTTTTCTTCTCTCTTTATTCATTTTCTTCCCGCGTGTTTCGCCCTTGATTTTTTCTTTCTTTTTTTTTCTTTTGCTCTTTTTTTTTCCTTTCCCCTTTTTTTCCTTACTTTTGCTCGCGGAACACCTACGTGCGTGTGGCCGTCATCGCAATGCGGTACCGGGTACCCCGCTCGCTCACCAGCTTCTTCACCCTCCTACCCACGAGGCGAATCTGGGTCTGCGCGCGGACCACCGCCGCCGGACACTCCTCCCGCGGGATCGCCGTATAGTGGACCGTGGCTGCTGGTGCCGAGCTCTGCCGTTGCAGGGCCGGTCGCTTCGGTCCTGCACAGGGCTCCGGGCAGGAGGCCTGCCGCTTCAGAGCCGGGCGCTCGGCCGCCGTCGACCTCTCCGGTGCGGGCCACACCCACGGTCCGCGCTCCCACTCCCCGAGTTCCACCTCCGTCGGTGCTGTCGCCGCCGTCGCCGTTTCCGCGGCCCGCGTCTCGGCTTCTGCCGCTGCCTCGGCCGTCGCCGTCTGGGCCGCCGTCGCCGTTTCCGCGGTCTTCGTCTCTGCTGCCGCCGTCGCCGCCTCTGCCGCTGTCTCGGCCGTCGCTGTCTGGACCGCCGTCGCCGTTTCCGCGGCATGCGTCCCTGCTGCCGTCGTCGCCTCCACTGCCGTTCGCATCGCCGCCTCCGCCGTCGCCGCGGCTGCCGCTGCTTCGGCCGTCGCCGTCGGGACCGCCGTCGCCGGCTGGGCCGCCGTCGCCATTTCCGCGGCCTGCGTCTCTGCTGTCACCTTCGCCGCTTCTGCAGTCCGCATCGCTGCCTCCGCCGTCGCCATTGCTGCCGCTGAGGTCGTGGGGGCGCGTCCGGGGTCCCTCCTCCGCGGGTCCCTGTTGTTGCTGCCGCGTGGACTCTCCTCCCACACCCGGGCGCCGGCCTCTGGCTGGGCTTCGCTCGGGGCGGGCCCCGAGGCCCACGTGATGTGCAGGGTCTGGTGGTGCCACACCATCCCCTGGCGCACGGCGGTCCGCACCTCCTGCGATACATACGGACCCATTACGGCCGCCTCCGGTCCCTTCCACTGTGGTTGCTGCTGCCACTGCTCCTGCCCCTGCTGCTGGTGATGCGGCTGCTGGTGCTGCTGGTGCTGCTGCTGCTGTTGCTGCTGCTGGTGCTGCTGGTGCTGCTGCTGCTGGTGCTGCCGTTGCTGCTGCTGCTGGTGCTGCTGCTGCTGGCACTGCTGCTGCCGGTGCTGCTGGTGCTGCTGGTGCTGCTGCTGCTGGTGCTGGTGCTGGTGCTGCTCCTCCTCGGCCTGCGGCTGCCGCCTCTCGGAGCCCTCGTCATCCTCGGCCGGTGGCGTAGGTTGCCACAGCTCGCCTTCCTCCTCCTCGGCCTGCTGCAGCCGCCGCTGCCACTCGGCCTCTGGGTTCGTAGCCTGCTTGCCCGTGGCCTGGGGCGGCGTTCCCTCCGTCTCCGCCTCGTCGGTCCGGGGCTGCATCGGCGGCAGCACCACCCGGAATGGTGGGGGTGGCGGCGCCTCGTCGCTCTCTTGGCCGTGCTCCTCCGTACTGGCGGCTCTTTCCGCCTGTCGCCGCCGCGCCTCCATCCGCTCGTCCCTCCGCCGCCTGATCGCCCGCGCCCTCTCCAGCACTTGGTGCATCCGGCGCTTCTCCTCCGGCGTCGCCTCCTGAAACCTCCGCCTCACCGCCTCAATTTTGTCGCGCAGGGTCAGCGGCCTTCCATTCCTCGTCTCCGGCTCCGCCCTTTGCTGCCGTCTCCATCTGGCCTTCTCCTGAGCGGTTGGCGCGCGCGGGCCGTCGGTGCATATGACCTCGTCGTCGTCCTCCTCCTCCTCATCCGATGACACCGTCGGCGACACCGAGTCGTGCCCCGATGGCGCCGGTGACACCAACGGCGAGGCCAGCAGTTGAAGGAACTGGGAGCCATCGCACCAATCCTCCTCGTCGCTACGCGAGAGCAGAGACGCCCGTCGCTGACGAGAAGTACCGGCGCGATAGCCCCCTCCTCCCACGATCGCCTGTTGCTCCTCCAGGAAGGCCCTCATATCATCCATCTTCTTCCTGCCATCCTCGTGGTTGAGCCCGCGTTTCATCTCCATTTTTTTTCTTGCTGCTTTTCTTGCGTTCTTTCTGGTGATAATTACATTCAAGTGTTCGCTGTTCCGTTTTCCACCCGCCTATATACACGCGTTGCATTGCCAATCGTTCCCTCTACCGGTGCCGGTGCTCCGTGTCTCGGTCTCTCCCGCCTGGTTCTAACGGTTGTTGCGTTTGTACTCATGGCCCTCAGCCTTGTCTCTCTGCCGGCCGCGCTCTCTAACGGCATCTTTCCCCTGGTTGTGCGAGTGCCGTCGCGCTCTCCGCTCACTATCCGATTTCGCCTTATCCCTTTTTTTTTTGGATACTGTTGTGTTCTCGCCGCGTTCCTCTGTTGGCTCATGGATAAAACTTTTCCATCTTTGATGGACCCACCCCCTTCCCGTTCATGATTATTTTGCTTTTTATTCCCCCATTTTATTTTTGCTTATTCACAACTTTTATTTAGCCCTTTATTCTTGTTTATTTTAATTGCTAACTAATGGATTGATGGATTGCTAATTATTTACTTTTAATTGTTATAAAAAAAATTGCTATTTATTCTTACATGCCACCGCCGACCTGTCTTCTTCATCCCGTGCTGCTCGGACCCTCCTTGGCCTGGGTGAGTTCTCCCGACCCGGATGACTTTTACTCCATCCTTTCTCCCTTTCCAGCTCGCCCTCTGCCCACAATGCGGGCCGCTTGCCGCGATTCCGCTCGTGAACAATGGGTCCTCCGACCCTCCGCCCGGGCTGGAATCTTGGGCTCACATCCCAGGGCAACTCCTATGCGCCACCGGCCGGACTCTTTTGACAGGTGTCTCCCTCACACAGTGGCTCGGACCCGAGGATCATCCGACTCCTCGCCCGGTAGTCCACGCATGAGCGGCACCCGTCGTTCCGGCCCGACGCTCGTAGTTGCCCCGTGAGTCCGCGTTGAGGCGTGAACCTGGCCCCTGGGTTTTTCCTGGTCATCCGCTGTCTGAGATTACACTCCCCGACCCTGGATTCGCCTCCCAGCTTTGGGTGACGCGTTTCCTGTTCAGGTTTGCTGAGCTTTTCCTCTTCTCATTTTATTTTCCTTTCTTTTTACTAATTTTCGCTTTTTTCAGATTTCTCCAACCACAGTCTTCCTGTTCGCCTTTTTTTTTTTTTAATCTTAGTGCACAAGTCCATCACCCTGCGTGCTGACGAGTCTCGTGCGTGTCCTGCGCGGCACCCTTCCCCAGTGTCCAGCGTGGCACTCTACCGTTCCTGGTCCTGCGTGACCCTTTAGGGCGACCTATTACAGCCATTCTCCTTCACCCCTGTGTCTCTCGCTCCTCGGGTTGGGGTTTCAGATCTCGTATGTGTGCCGTTCTCTTCTTCCTGTCGCCCTCCTTTCTTAGGTTGCAGATAACCGGGGATATAAAGTCCTCTATCTGGTATGGCCCATCGTACCTTGGTGCCAGCTTCGCGGCGAATCCCTCCGCTGCATTGGAAAGGTGGGGCTGTTTGGCCCACACGACCTCTCCCACTTTGGGTCTCCACGGTCTTCTTCTCAGGTTGTAATGCCTGGCCTGATCCTGGGCTGCCCTTTCCAAGTTGCGTCGAACCAACTGAAACAGCTCCATTAATTTCTTCGCATTTTCATCCGGCGTCTCTGTGCCTTGTCCCGTGCCTACCGTCTCCTCGTCATATAGGGCCTTTGGCAGCCGGGGTTCCCTTCCTTGCACCACGAACGCCGGTGAATATCCCGAGTTCCCATGTTTCGCCCTCGGCAGAGGACCCACAAAGTCCGCGCATACCGTTGCCCATGGTTCTTCCGGCACCTGTGTCAACATTTCTCCTGCCGCTTGTAGCTGACTTGGCTTATAGCGAAGAAATAGTTCGCACTTCCGCACGTAGGCCCTCACGTCCCTGTACATCCCTGGCCAGTAATATCTTGCCGCCACCCGTGCCGTGGTTCTCCTTCCGCCGGCGTGGCCTGCTTCCGGACTATCGTGGCTTTCCTTTAAGACCCTTTCTCGGGCATATTTCGGCACACATAACTTCCACGAGGCGACTTCTTCGCTCCCTGCCCGGTGAGGAATGTGCCGGTACAAGTTTCCCCCCTTCTCCACATAGTCGGGGTACTTCGGGGATTCTTTTCTGATCTTTTCTACCATGCCCTCTAACCACTTGCAGGGCGGCTCGCCTACTGGTTGTGTTCCCTCCTCACTTCTTATCCGACGGCCTCGCTCCTCCACCGGTTGTCGGGAGAGTGCGTCGGCTACCACGTTGAGCTGTCCTTTCCTGTACGCGACTTCAAAGTCGTACTGCTGTAGCTGTAATGCCCATCTCGCCACTCTTCCCGACGGACTTTCTATGCTATTTAGCCATTTCAGAGCCATGTGGTCCATGACCACCTTGAAGCGATATCCTTCCAAGTATGGCCTCAACCGGCGGATGGCCCACACAATGGCCAGACATTCTTTCTCGGTCGCCGAATAGTTCCATTCGGGTCCATTTAGCGTCTTGCTAGCATATGATATTACCCGTTCGCCCCTTTCCGTCTCCTGCGTGAGAATCGCACCCAGCCCGTAATCACTGGCGTCTGTCTGCAGAATAAACTTCTTCGAGAAGTCGGGGCACGCCAGCACGGGGTCCGCCACTAGTCGTCTTTTCACCTCCTCGAACGCTTCTTGCCGTTCTTGTGTCCAGACCCATTCCGTCTTCTTCTTGAGGAGCCCGGACAGGGGCTGCACGAGGGTGGCGAAGTCGGGCACGAACCTCCGGTACCATGAGGCCACTCCCAAGTACTGTCTCAGCTCCTTGACATTTGTCGGCGGTTTCAATTCAGCTATGGCTGCGACTTTTTCGGGGTCTGTACATATCCCCTCGCCGGTCACCTTGTGGCCTAGATACCGCAGCTCTTTCCTAAAGAACTCGCACTTGTCTGCGTTCAGCCGCAGGTTCGGTAAGCGCAGCCGTCGAAACACCTCTTTCAGTTTTCTTCGGTGTTCTTCCTCTGTTCGCCCGATGACCACTATGTCATCCTGGTATGCGAACGCGTGCGGCATCATTTCTGGCCCAATCACTTGGTCTAACGCTCGTTGAAAGGTGGCCGACGCGGAGTGTAACCCAAACGGCATCACCTTCCATTGGTATAGCCCCTTTCCGGGCACCGTGAACGCCGTGATCGGCCGGCTGCTCTCGGCCAGGGGGATCTGCCAATATCCATCCTTCAGATCTAGGCTACTTATGAATTTCGCTTCCCGCAGTTGATCGAGGATGTAATCGATCCTGGGCATTGGATACGCGTCCTTTACTGATCTCGCGTTAACTTGACGAAAGTCCACGCACAATCTCCATTTTCCATTTTTCTTCTTTACCATCACTATAGGCGAACTGTAGGGGCTCTTTGACGGCTCTATGCATCCCATTTCTACCAGTTCGTCCACTTTCTGGTTAATCTCGGCCTGCATTTTGGGGTTCTTCGGGTAATATCTTTGCTTAATCGGTTGCGGGTCACTCATGGTGATTGTGTGCACCGCCACATTAGACATCCCCTCGATCTTGGAAAATGCCTCTAACTCTCGAGCTAAGAATTCCTCCACTGGCTCTTCCCTCGCCCCCTTATTCTGCCTCATGCCCGCTGACACCCCTCTGACGGCCATTCTTAGGGTCGTGTCCGTTTCGTTGTCGGACTCCGGAGCCGTGTCTCCCGCTTCGGCCTTCGCCACGGACAATCTTCCCTCCTGGTCTCCTCGTTCCCGATCTTGGGCAGGGATCACCACCCTGTGCCCTGCACAGGTCACCACTGCCCCGACCGCGCGGAGAAAATCCCATCCCAACACTAACTCATCAATCACACCCGGCAATACGAGTAGCACCATTGGGATCTCCTTGTTCCCAAAGCATACCTTCGTTTCAATCTGGCACGTGACCTCCTGGCTATGGCCATCCGCCAACCTCACCCTTTTCCTTGCCGCCGCCTCCCGGCCTTCACCCTTTAGTCGGTCCGCCAGCTCGCGGCTCACGAAACTGCTGGTAGCTCCTGTATCCACCGTGGCTTGCAACTCCATGCCCGCGACCTCCACTACTGCGGATAACTGTTCCTCCTCGCTGGTCAGCCTGCCGACTAGGCTTGAGGGACCGTTTCTTGCGACCCTGGCACGGCCCTCCGCGGCGTGGGTCACGGGGCGTTTCCCGTCTTCCTGCAGCATTGCCATGCCGAGATGCCCACTTTTCCGCATCTCCAGCAGTAGGTGAGAGGTCGGCCGTTGCACTCCCGGCTCCAATGATCCGCGCTCCCACACCTTCGGCACGCCTGGGCCGGATTCTTGACATATCCGTTCTCGATATTGCCGTTGGTCGGTTTCGGCATAATGCCACGCTCTCCCCTCTCCTCCCGTGCTGCTCCGTCCCGCGGGCCGTCCTTGCATCGCCGACATGCCGTCGTCTCGGCTGGCTTGTGGAAGGGGTTCGGGCTTTCATGGTTGGATTCTCCCGTTGGAACTCTAGGCGGTCCCTCTGCAACGCCTCGAACTCGTCTGCCAGTTCCATCATGGTGTCGAGGTCCTTGCACCGGTGCGGCCTCATATACGCTCTCAGATCGGGCATGCTATTCTCACGAATCAGCTCCGTCTGCTCCTCTTGGGGACATTTCAGAGGTCGCATAAGTGTCTGCATCTCTACCATATACTCTTTGAATGGCTCGCCCCATTTCTGTTTCCGCATCCTCACTTCCTGCAGCAACTTCTCAAAGTATCCCCGCGGCAGAAAGTAAGCCTGGAAGCTCGACGAGAACTCTTTCCACGTTCTCCACTGTCGATTGTTCGCCACGAACCACATCAGCGCCCGCCCTTTTAGCAGCTCCGGCATCGCCCTTGGGATCAGATCCGGATCCAGACCGTATGTCTCGGCGGACCACTCGACCTGCTCCAAGAACTCGAGAGGCTTCGTCGTCCCGTCGAACCGGAACGACCACTCTCTCACCTGTTTCGCCACTCTAGCGTAGTCCAGGTGTGCTGGCCGTATTGTGGCTGGTTCGGTTCTCCCTCTTTCGGTCTCTCGGCTTCGATCCCTTCTTTGGTGGCGGGGACTGCTAGGCGTCCCCGTGTGCGAGCGTTCCGGTATTGGCACTGAGAGACTCGCTATCAATTTTCTCTGTATGTCGACTGGGGACCTCCACAGCGCCGCCGCGGTTGCGCCGGGTGGGGGTGCCAGGTGCTCGTACGCGGCTTGTTTGTCGTCCGCCCGGGGTGTCGGCGAGGACAGGTCCGCCCGACACTCCCATACCTCAATCAGATCGGCCCACTCCTACTGTCCTACTATTTGTCGTTGTAGGCCCCACGTTGGGCGCCAGTTGTAACGGACCTGCTTCTTGGTTCGCTTGAGTTTGCTGGGATCGCTCAGCGGTCGGCCGATTCGTCGCAACGTATTTTTATTGTTGCCCCCAACGACAAATGATAAGACCTTCCTTTTCTTTAATTGAATCTCTCTCTATTCGTACTTATATTAGGACTTAGGGCTAGATGCTACAATTCAGCTTATCTATGGATCTCCACCACGCGTAGGCTCTCGTCGGGTGTGGCAGCGTTGAGGCTATTGATTGGGGCAGTTTGACCTCCGCTATTGCTTTGGCCCGCCACGCAAATCCGCACTCTACGTCTCGCACTCCCCTCTTAGCTTCCGCCGGCAACTGTGGATCACCTCTTAACTTAGACTCACTCTGGGGCAGGCGGGGCCTGTCTTCCTGTTGCTATTCACTTCACTGCACTTCTTCGAACCGTACCGGGTATTACTCTCACGTTTCGGCGGGGTTTCAACGTGCGCGCGCGATCACTTCTCCACGGAAAAAGAGAGCCGCTTCGTTGCCGCAGCCTCCTTTTATCGCCCCTTGACGGGCCCCGGCTCGGCGTTGGTAGTTTTCCATCGCCGTCTCCTGGTTTCCACGGCCTTCGTAACGGGGCCTGGCCGGTGGCGTGATCCCATGCCCCTATTTGGTCATGCGTCGGATCGCTGCCGGCCCGATCCCGCCGTCTCCTCTGCCTCTCGCGTTTCTCTTGCTCCGAGAGCGGGACACTTCTCCTCTCGGGGCCCTTGGCCTCTTCGCCGCATCCGGCTATCCGTGGGTATCTGGGCTGACCTTCGCCTTATCCAGCTAGCCATCAGCCTTTATCCGACCGTCCCACCGCCTTTATCCGGCTATGCTTTGGTCGAATTCGGCCTGTGGGAACCACGGTTCCTCACACTATTAAAGAAAATCGGAGCTGTTATTGATACAGGAAAGGGGACTTTAAGTTATAAAGACAATGAGGAGAAACTAATATATGACGAGGTCCTTTCTTTAAACAAATTAACCTTTATAGAAGGAAAAACCATCCTTCCGTTGAAGGAATATATAATAAAAAAATATTTTGAAGAAGAAAAAGAAATGAAAAGTGATTCAGTAAAGGTAGAAGGAAGTTTATATAGCTTGGGATCAAAAAATCCTGAGCACTCCGACGAAGACTTATCCGTCAGTAGTTTGGGATTCAAATATCCTGAACCCGCCGTCGTTGAATTATCCGGCATCCAAAGTTTTAATAGTTTGGGATTAAAATATCCTGAGCACGCCGTCGTTGAATTATCCGACATTCAAAGTTCGAATAGTTTGGGATTAAAGAATCCTGAACACGCCGTCGTTGAATTATCCGACAATGAACAATTTAAAAGTTTGGGATGCAAAAATCCTGAACGCGCCGTCGTAGAAATATCCGACATTCAAAATTATGCAAATTCTGAATTGAAAAAAATGAAATTGTATAACACAATAACCTACAAGAGGACAATTTAGAAAATCTCAGAGAGAAAATGGTATCTATCATCGAAGAAGACCATGCCAATATAAATTTACAGTTACCGTTCAGAACGGATATAAAAGGAGAGATTAACACTGAACATGATAGACCGGTATATGGCAAGCAGTATCCATACGCTTATTCGGTTAACGATTTCGTTAATAACGAAATAAGTAAAATGTTAGTTGAAGGTATAATCAGACCTAGTAAAAGCCCATATAATTCACCGGTAATAGTAGTACCAAAGAAGGGAGTAAATGAGGACGGAACTCCTAAACATAGATTAGTAATAGACTTTAAGAAACTTAATGAAAACACCATACCGGATAGATACCCTATGCAAGATCCTTCAGTAATCCTTGCCAATTTAGGTAAGGCAAAGTATTTCTCGGCCATTGATTTAGAGTCAGGTCTCTATCAGATTTTAATGAGGGAATCAGATATTGAAAAAACATCTTTTTCCATAAATAACGGCAAATATGAATTTCTAAGAATGCCTATGGGATTGACGAACGCTCCCAGAATTTGTAATGTGCCAGAAATTCATATTCGTAGAGGTGTGAGGTTGTATGTACGGATGGAGGTTGTACATACTTTTTTTTGACGGTCAGACATCAATAGTATAGCAGGATTTCGGAACGTGTACCTCTAGCTATGCTCTAACTAGCTCGCCGGAATGTCGTGGGATCTTTCCTACTCTCCTATCTGCTATACGAACACATTCGCAAAGATGTTTAAGGTACACTTGATTTAATGTTCAAAAGGAACTCTACAAAAGAAATCAAAAAGAAAAGAATGTGAATTTTAACTGGTTAACCGACTACCGACAAATAGTCAGGCTATATTCCGTCGCTCTTAGGGAACTCAGATGACTTTGACCCCTTCTCTGTTGGACAGAATTTTGCTGCCGTTGCGAGGGAAGTTCTTGTACCGAAAGGTAAAAACGCAACCATTCATATGTAAGGTTTATTTGTGACTAATAAATGCTCTGCTCGCAGACCGAACGAAAGGGAGAACAAAAAGGGAGATAAGAGAACGTCGCTTCGTTACGTCTCTCACTCATACATACGTCTACATACTCATATGTCTGTCAATACATGCGTGCATTGCTAGAGATGGTCATTCTTCAACACCCTTCCTCAATGCGTGCATGCTTCCATTTAACTCAATTTAAACTTAACAATTTGGTAAATTCGACATGCTTTCTCTTAGGGAGATTCTTGGTCAAGATATCTGCAATCATATCTGTTGTACTAGCATACTTTAACTTAACTTGACCTTCTTCTACAATCTGTCGTACAAAGTGATATCTAATATCAATATGCTTGGTCCTTGAGTGATGCACTGGGTTCCTAGCCAGCTCTTGTGCGCTCAGATTATCGCCATATAAGGTAGTTGAGGTAGCTTCATCTCCACAGCCAATTTCAATGATTAAGCGATGTAAGAATATGGACTCCTTACACGCAGCCGACAGTGCCATGTATTCTGCCTCCGTGCTGCTAAGTGCCACGCTGCGTTGTTTCTCAGATCGCCAAGAAATTGGGCCACCTGCCAAAAAATAAACATAGCCCGTATACGACTTCCGGTTAGTTCGATCGCCGCCCCAATCCGCATCCACATATCCAGTAAGTGGCTGGTGACACCCTTTGTAGTGTAGTTTGAAGTTCATCGTCGCTGCCAAGTACCTCAGAACGTGCTTCACACCAGCCAGATGCTCTGCGTGCGGATCTTTGTTCCTCTGGGCCAACTTTGCAACTGAATGCAAAATGTCCGGTCAGCTCACCAATCATGGATTGATACATGACAGGATCAACCTTTTGACACTGCTTATTAGTACAATCCACCTGGAACCCCGCATCCAACGGAGTAGCCACTGGTCTACATTTGTCCATGTCGTGAGCTTGCAATAGTTCCTTGATGTATTGCGAGTGGCCTATGGTGATAGGCCCAAGCTCACCTTCACGGTGCACCTCCATGCTTAAAAACAGCTCTGGAACACCTTTGTCAATACATTCGAACGCATTTGAAATAGCTGATTTGATACCGAGCATGTCCTCTTTGGACTGGCATGCTATAAGTAAATCGTCAACATATACCAAGATTAACGATAAGTTACCTTTCCCTCTCTGCTGGTAGAGGCACGGCTCGTTGTCACAGGAAACAAAACCCAGATTAGTCAGGACGCCATTCAGCTTCGAATTCCATTCCCTTCCTGACTGCTTCAATCCATATATTGCCTTTTTAAGCAGCATAGCCTTCGCTGGATAAGCTCGATCAATGTACCCTTGTGGTTGCTTCATGTACACCGTATCGCTCAGGTCACTGTTGAGGTATGCCGTACATACATCCATTTGGTTGACATATAATTTCAATTCTGCTGCTAGCGCAAGAATAAATCGCACGCTCTCCAGTCTGCAGACTGGAGAAAATGTTTCCGCATAGTTTATGCCGTACTGCTGGGAGCAACCTTTTGCCACCAGCCGCGCCTTGAATCGTTCGATTTGACCATCTTTGTCGCGTTTCAGGCTATATACCCATTTGCATCCAACTGCTCGTTGTCCTGCCGGTAAGTCTGCCAACTGCCATGTCTCGTTTGCCATTAATGCCTCATATTCGCGTTGCATCGCTCCGGACCAATGTGATGCATGAATACTGATCAACGCCTCCTCGTAGGATACTGGAATCTTTACGTCGCTGGCAACCAGAGCACCAAGAATGTTGTACTCCTTTCTCGGACGGCCAGGTTTGCCGGTCCGAATCAGCCTTGGTCTGCCAGGTCCAACGCGAGGAGCTGGCTCATCTGACTCAACCTTTTCTGTTGCGCTCTCGTACCCATCAGTACCGCTGCTACTGGGATTCTCCCCGTCAACGCTTGCACCATGGCTGCTGTCTCCACCGCTGCTGTCAATGTCATCAGTATCGCCGCCTGACTGCATGCTAACTTCTGCCTTCGGAAGTTCGAATGTGACTGTATCCTGTCGTCTTGGATCTCGTAAAAGAGAACATCTCGCCTCTCAATCACCTGATGAGACACAGGGTCATACAGTCGATAGCCCTTAGCCGCTACTGAATATCCAATCATGCGATATTCTTTGCCTTTTGGTTGGAGTTCACTCTTCCTTGGACCCTTGTCCAAAGCTACTGCAACGGAGCCAAAAACCTTTAGATGACCAACAAAAGGTTTCTTACCAGTCCACGCTTCCATATGCGTCATACTGTTCAGCGCCTTGGTCGGTGATCGATTCCGTACATACACAGCTGCGTTCACTGCCTCAGCCCACAAGGATTCGCCTAATCCTGACTGGACCAGCATACATCTTGACATTTCCACCAGAGTGCGGTTTGCCCTCTCAGCAACGCCGTTTTGCTGTGGAGTGTACGCCACCGTCAGCTGCCTCTCAATCCCATTAGTTTTCAGAAATTCATCAAACGATTTGTTGACAAATTCACCGCCATTGTCGCTCCGGATACATTTGAGACTTTTTCCCGTTTGCCGTTCAACCAGGGTTTTGAACTCGACGAACTTCTGGAAGACTTCATCCTTTGTCCGCAGGAAATACACAAATATACGCCTTGATTTGTCATCGATGAAGGTTAGAAAATACTTTGATCCAGCAAGCGACTGTGTGCCAAAGGGCCCGCACACATCTGCATGAACTAGTTCCAATATATCTTGAGCTCTACTGGTGGTTGCAACAGGAAATGGTTGCGCATGAATCTTGCTGACCATACATGTTTTGCAATTCATATTCGCCGGGAAAACCATATTTTCAATGCCGCGCACCATTCCTTTGCTGATCAAATCTTTCATACTACTGATGTTCAAGTGGCCGTACCGTTTATGCCACAGGGCACCATCAGCCTTAACCGCCGCAGAACAGTTGTTTTGTTTTCCTCGAAACATATACAAGTTTCCAACTCTGTTCGCCTTTACAATGCATTCGCCATTTTGGATAACTCGTGCATATTCTTGTCCAAAAGTGACGAAACATTTATTCTGTACAGCGCTGCTCACCGAGAAATAGTTTCCATTCATTTCGGGCACATAGAGAACATTCTTTAACAGCAGCGTGCATATCTCTGTCTTCAGCTCTACTTCCCCTTTTCCTTCAGCTTTTAGGAAACCGGAGTCAGCCAGACCAATCATTTCTGTGTGTTTCTCGAACTTTGTGAATAACTGTTTCTCACAACACATGTGGCTTGTGGCACCACTATCCAAACACCACATACTCTTTTTCAAATTATCTGCGTCCAACGCATTTAATAGACTGCACTGCTTGTTCTCCACTCTTGCTGCCCTTTCCACATTTGCGCTCTCCTTCTTACACTGAGTCTTCATATGCCCGCGCTCACCACACTTGAAACATATCATTGTATTGTTTCTCTTCTTTAGCGCTCTGTGCGCGGCCGGCTTATGTACTGGGGTATATGCCTTTGCGTATTCCTTTTGATCTTCTGTGTTTCCCTTTCGTTCGCCTTCTTCCTTAAGTTTTACGCATAGAACATCGAAAGTCGGCAGACTGTCGCGCGTCTCTATGGCGACAACGAAATTTTCGAATTGTTCTGGAAGGCTTGACAACAAAACAATTGAGCGCAGTTCATCATTTAGCTCGATTCCTACTGACCCAAGGCCATCAAGAATATCCACGAACTCATTAATGTAGCTTGAAACGCTTTGCCTTTGGTCCATGCGCTTGCTTAGCAATTTCTTGTACAGTTGAACCTTTCGTACAGGTCCACTTGGTTGATGAACACTCTTAAATTTGTTCCATGCTTCGGACGACTTACTGCAATTTTTAATGTATCCCAACTGTGAAGTTTTCACACTCAATGTGATCATGGCCAGCGGCTTTTCATCCTTGGCCTGCCAATTCACACCTTCGGGAACATTCGTTGGTAGCAGGTCACCAGATGCCACACTCCACAATTCAGCGTGCACCAACACAGACCGCATTTGAATACACCAGGAGTCATAATTTCCCTCCTCTAATTTGTCTATTTGATACATCCCGCTCATTGCTGATTATCGTTTAGTCTCTGAGTCACACCGATGTTAATAGTTCGTAACTAAAACAATCACTTTACTTTTAATTTACTAAATCCGAACCTGGGCTCATAACCTGTTGGACAGAATTTTGCTGCCGTTGCGAGGGAAGTTCTTGTACCGAAAAGTAAAAACGCAACCATTCATATGTAAGGTTTATTTGTGACTAATAAATACTCTGCTCGCAGACCGAACGAAAGGGAGAACAAAAAGGGAGATAAGAGAACGTCGCTTCGTTACGTCTCTCACTCATACATACGTCTACATACTCATATGTCTGTCAATACATGCGTGCATTGCTAGAGATGGTCATTCTTCAACATTCTCTACCCTCCCTACCTTTAGTATGCCGTTTAATCGACAGCATAACCCTAATCGAGCGCATCTCTATTTGATTATCGGACTTCCTCAGGCTCTACTCAGGACAAACACGAAAGGTTTAATGTTCCATTATTATCTACTAATTATTATTTAATAATTCAAAATTTAAGGGTTTGGACTTCATGGTTTTCCAGATAAGTATAAACTTAGCATAAAGTAATTAAATAAAGAAGGAGGAAATAGTATACAGTTATACCTAGTTATATCTGTATATGTATATAGGACTTATGTGTAGAGAATATGGCGTAAAAGAAATTAAATTGGAAAGAAGAGAAAAATATGATAATTATATAACTAGAAGGCAAACGTGAAAGAAAAATTAGTAGCCGATCCGCTTTAAATTATGGCACGGATATGGTTGTTTTATATACCGGAATAGAAGTTTTATAAGACAGATATATATTTCGAAAACACTCGAGAATTCCGTTTAAGGAAGTTTCGTAACTCACTCATACTTTATACGAATTATCCGGCGTGTCCGTTGAGCTCAAGGGGCGACGTAGGAACATATTCTGAGGAAGGGAGAAAAATTATGAATATACAGGTCTTCACTTCTAATTCGGATGAAACACCGATTTTCTTTCCATTTCCATACCCGTACGACGACGATTTGCCACTCAACGGCGGATCTTCAAAAAATGTGGTTTTCATTTGCGCTAATTTCTAATTATGGGTAATTATATACGTTATTGGTTTTTTTTTTTTTTTTTTTTAAATCTAGACAATACAAAAATAGTTAGTGCGTAGCCTAATCTTTAATAAATGGAAAATCTCATGACGAGACTCAAAACTAATACTTTGGTACATTTTCACACGACGACTATTAAACGGCAGTGTGGATCGCCGCAGAATAATGTTTTATTTTCACAGTTTGAGAGCCACTCCACACATTGCGAAGAACTACATGCGAAAGCCTTAGCCGCGCGCTTAATTCATAAGCTTAGTTTCTCCGAATTCGCAAGAAAACCATTCTTCTCGTCTTACTCCAAAATGTACTTCAGCTCAAGTATGCCACCACATAACTTCGGGTTTCACTCTAGTATATCTTCGGACGGCTCTTTCTGGTTTATTTGGTTGTAGTTATCGTTGGTTTATGTAGATGCTGGTTCCTGGGAAATCCGAGGTCTTTCCCAGATCTACTAAGAAATCGATGGACTTTGACGACCTCGTTCTTGGAGGTGTCGAACGTAGTAAGATTTCCAGCCCTATGATACGAGACTGTTAAAGCTGTGTCACTATTGTAAGGTCCAAATACCTTTTATTTTTCTTAATACAAAAGGAATAATGTAGTCCACCACAACTTCATTTTACTTGGCACGTGTTTGATTGCACAACGTTTTCAAATTCACTTGTATATATATATTTGTATAAAAAGACACATCCGAATTCGCACAGCTTCACTATAGCAATGATCTAGCCAGAAGTTCAATTACTTGCATTAGCCCTTACGATCGGAACTTTACATTCCACAACCAATGGGGTAATCGTACGATTTTGGACAAAGCTTACACCTTGCTTCCCTAGATAACGGAGTAATCGTACGATGCTAAGCAAAGCTTACACATAGCTTCCACGACTAACGGAGTAATCGTATGATTTCTAGTAAAGCTTTAAAACATAACTCCCACAGATCCACGCTGCTTCTCTAAATTAGACATTAAGCTCTTCAATGGAAGCTTTAACTACTGCTCTCTGTAGTGGTCGCTTGTCGGGCGGATAGGAAAGCATATTTGTGTTCTTCGCCTGAAAGTATGCCCGATGGTATTTGTACAATTTATATATTTATGTATATAATATATATATAAATATATTTATATATATTGTATTATTTATACAAGTATATATCACACCTCACCGAGATACTTATTAATTATTAAGTTTAGTCCCCATAGTTAGTGTATAGTTAGGTTGGCTTAATTTCTTGTTGCGGTGTTACATGTTAAATGTTCCTGGTCGTGTGAGGGCTAGCGCCATCTAGGGTTGACATTAAGAATATGCTTAAAAACGAACAAAAAATCTCCCCACCATGTCCATAACCATTCAAGGTGAATGGCGAAGGATCGTGCAAAGGCAGATCCGGAGAACAAAATTTTTGTTGGTCAGTAGATCCGCCCAAATCTTTCTTTCTCCTCGTGGCCGTACAAGCATTCAATTGCGCGGTGAGAAAAAAAAATAATAAAAATAAAATTAAACCGCCGTAAATAACCGTGGTGTGAAACCAAAGTGCACTCGATCGGGAAAAAAGAACCCAAGAAAGCAGATTGGGCTCTAATCGAAAACGTGAGTACCGGCCTTCGACAGTGCTAGGAGCCTCGAAGTTAGATTTTCCGACTTTTTCTGTAGTTTCCGCTTGGAGGTGAGCAGCCCCAACACAAAAAAAAAAAAAAAAACACCTGGAGAAAGAAGGAATTAGCACCTCAACCCCATCCCCCTATTTTCGCAGTGCCAGTTCCAACCGGGTAAATATGTGCATGGAGTAACTGTTAGAAAAAGTAGCCTGATCAGTATTTTCAAATTCCACATTAGAATCGGCACTTAGTTTGGGAATTATCCAAAAGCTGCAGCCCGAGCTTTAAGCCCCCGCACTACGAACCAGCTGATCCACCAAGTCGCGGGCAGTGAACTTTGGCTGCGCGAGACGAGGACAGCCGTCTGAACGGGCTTAGTGCGGCGAAGTGGCGTAACCGTTTCGCATTCAAAACCGGGCCAAGAAACGGAAACCGGTGCTGGCAGTCAGCGTAGGCCCGAAGCCGCTTAAATGTTCCTACCGGGCGGGAAAAAATAGTGCACCACGTGTGTACATAACCTCCCGGCGACCCCTAGTGGTATCGCCTCTCTTGTTCTTCTCGTGATTCGGCCTAGCTGTTCCAAACGTTTATTTAAAGTGCAGTGGAGGCCAGCGTTTGTCTTATGTGCACGTTAGTGTCATTATGTAGGCTGAATGAAAACTGTAAGAGATGTGCTCACATACATATGTATACACCGCCCACTAAAAGCCACTGAGGCCAGTAAGATCCCACCGTGACTCGCATTCCCTTGAACCTCGCAGTCCGTTGATATGTCTGTCTTTGTGTAGTTGGATATACTTAGTGTTAATTGTAACAGAAAAAAAAACCAGAAAAAAACCCACCAACACATGGAAAGTTTGAAAATGCATTTGATAAAAGCTTAAAAGTTTGAGCTTAAAAGCGTCCGCTCGGCTGGGTCCCCTCCGCGAGCTTATGCCATGCAGCACGCGCTGTACGATTTTGTTTTTGGTTTGCAGGTAAAAGTTTAATGCACCCACACACAGCCACACGCCCAGCTACGAAAGATCTTTCGCCGCGGGAACACAAACAAGAACTGAGTGAGCTTTATAATATACCAACAACATTACATTTTATTGCCTCGTGGCGTGGCAAAAGCTTCTTTCTTTTTTGCTAGAGCTGTTTGTCGGTCGTTGACCTCACACTTTTAAAGTAGTCACAGCTGATTGGCCTTCTGCCTTTACAATACGCTTGGTAGAACGAATAGTATGTCCAACTACTCCCTGAAGCCGATGTGCTGGGACATGTGTACCTATATTGCGCTATAGTATTATCTTTCTATCTAAGGAAAAATCATTAGTTTATATCGCACTATAAAATATCGTATATGCACTTATAACTATTTACACTTATCGTATTTATTTATCTAAATATTCCCTAGTAATAGCTATATCTCTTGTGACGCTTTTCGTTCCTCCTTTTGTCCATTTAGCCTTGTCTTGGAGTTCTCGGTTAGTGTTTCTTTTTTCTTGTAACATGAATATAGTATCTGAATATAGTTTCTAATAAAATGATTGTTAAGATGAATATGTGCTAGACGTTACCGCATTTGGGGGAACCATGCCGCTCGTGAGCGAAATAGGATGACCAATACCGGACACTCCAGGGATCCTGATATTATTCTTGGCTCTTTCAGGATCATGGTAGGGTGGGCGTGGCACGACTACGTGCCAGCAAAACAGAGATGTCCGCCGCGGTAGTAGATCCCTACTCCTTCTCTGCACTATCTTTGCCCCACTATACTTTCCGTACCCCTAACGATCCTTTCCTTGTCTGTCCCCCTCCCATTACCAAAAAGAGAACACGAATTTTAATAAAATAATACCAGAAGGAGCGAAGCAACCTAACTGGAGGGTTACCCTAAAGAACCCATCCCCATTTCCGACCAGAGATCAGCCGTGGAAGCGAGCGCGTACTCCTTCTCAGTTAGCCGACCACCAGCTTCATCGTGCGAAGATTCTCTTCGTTACTCGTTACATCTCTTGTAATTGATCTCGTATCTTGTTTTTGTAAAGAGCAGAGTTAATGTTAAACGCGAGGGCCGTACTTCCCAAGCTGTTCTCTGGAGTTTTAGAGTCACAACTGGCCACTACAAATTTTCCAAAGGGCAATGGACGATATACTTAGAGAACAAGTTGGGAAAACTTGTCACGTCTATATGGACGATATAATAATATTTTCAAAAACTATAGAACAACATTATAAAGATCTAATTCATATAATACAGATATTGCAAAACGCTAACATGAAAATTTCCCTAGAAAAGTCTAAATTCTTTCAATTGGAAACCAAATTTCTGGGATACATTGTTTCCCAAAATATCATTAAAACAGATCCAGACAAAATCTCCACAATACAAAACTATCCAATTCCTAAAAATATCAGAGAGCTACGTAGCTTCTTAGGACTAACAGGGTATTACAGAAAATTTTGTCCGAAATTATGCTACAATTGCCAAACCATTAACAAAATATCTGAGTGGAGTAAATGGGAAAGTTTCACGAAGGGCATCCAAGAAAACATTAATACAGCTGGATGAACCAGCAATGGGAGCATTTAATAATTTAAAGGACAGTTTAATAGCACATATTGAATTAGTACAACCAGATTACAATAAAAAATTCACATTAACCACAGATGCATCGGACATAGCAATAGGTGCAGTTTTGTCGCAAGATGGGAATCCCATAACATTTATTTCTAAAACTTTAAGTAAAACCGAGCAATTATATGCTACTAATAAAAAGGAATTATTAGCTATTGTATGGAATTGAAATACATACAGATCACCAACCCTTGTCCTTTGCAATGTCGCAAAAAAATCCAAATGTTGAAATGAAACGTTGGTATTACTTCATAGAAAGTTTCACACCAAAAATCATTTATAAGCCAGGCTCAACTAACGTAGTAGCGGACGCTTTATCTCGGATTAAAATAAATCATATGACAGATAGTGATGTCGACCAGACAGAATCAGAATCAGACATAAATACTCAGCATTCAGCAGAGAGTAGTTTTGAAAACGTCATTCAAGAGACTAGCAAGCCTCTAAACCAATTTAAACAGCAGCTACTATTAGCGCAAGGGAGATTCACAGTTCATGAGTTAGTAAGAGTTTATGAAAATACCCGAAATATTATTGAATTTGATACGGTACACAATCTGCTAATCATTTTAAAAGAATTTATTCAGCCTCACTTAACCACAGGAATACACTGCACTTTAGAAGATTTATACCTTATCCAAAATAAGCTAAAGGAAAACTTCATAAATAAATTTCTCTTCACGAGAAAGTTCCTCCAAGATGTAGTAAATTCAGAAGATAAAGCTATAATTATAGAAGAAACACATTGCAGAGCCCATAGAGGACTAGACGAAAATTACAAGCAAATAACTAAGCTGTATTATTGGCCAAACCTGCACAAAAAATTAAAAGAATATATAAAAAATTGTGAGATCTGTAACAAAAACAAATATCACAGACACCCTGTAAAAATTCCAATTGGGGAAGCTCCCATTCCAGCAAAAGAAGGAGATCAATTACACTTAGACATATACTATGCCCAAAACCTAACATTCATAACTTGTATAGATTCTTATTCCAAATACTTGGTGGTCAAGGAAATTCAAAGTAAATTAAACATTGAAAATAAGGTAATGGAAATTTTGCAACACTTTCCGTTAGCAACATCTTTAATGACTGACAACGAACCAAGCTTTACTTCAGCAAAATTTAGATCATTCTTACAAAGAAGTAACTTAACTATTTATTATGCTGATCCCAGACATAGCACCTCAAATGGTCAGGTAGAAAGGGTACATTCCACACTAACAGAAATAGCGCGGTGCATCAAGGATGAACTAAATCTAACAGATTATTCAGAAATAATAATAAGGGCGGCACTGAAATATAACCTGACGATACATTCAACGACCAATCAAATGCCATATGACATATTGTATAACAAAATAGAACACAAGCATAATCCAATATTACTTAAGGAAGCTCAGACCAAAATGCTTAAGCTACATAAAAAAGATAGAAGAGAAAAAGATTATAAAATAGGAGAAGTAGTTTATGAAAAGAAATTCGGGGAAAGAAATAAACTTCAATCCCGATACAAAAAGCAGGTAGTTAAGGAAAATCGACCGAATAAAATTATAATCAACAATAGAAACAGAATTATACATAAAGATAACATCAAATATTATTTCCAAAACGGAATGAAAGGGGAATAAATGAATTAGGTACCATTTGGAAATGGATAGCAGGCAGCCCTGATCATGACGACTTTTTGAAAATACAAAATAAAGTAAATGAATTAACTGAAAATAATAATAAACAATTTTTAATAAATTCCAAATTTTTCAAAGAAATTGAATTGCTATCAAATTCATTAAAAAATGTCATCTTCAATGAAGAAACGATACTGAGAAAGCATCGTTTAAAATTAATAACTTTTGACCTACTAAATTTAGTTGATACCATAACCCTCTTAAAAGTAAACATTTTCAATACAAAAATTTTAAATAAAAACGAAATAGAGGACATTTATAAGCATGAAAAACATCCTGTTGAACTGTCGGATCTGCTGGACATTGCAACGGTTAAAATAATTCGAAATGCTGATTTAATAATCATTTACATAAAATATCCTCAAATTAAAGATATTTGCAAGTTTTACCATGCAAGAGCCATCTCACAAAATGATGGAATGTTAGTTATAAGTGAAAAAGTTTGTGAATGTAAGGAGAAATACTATTTAATGAATAATTTTAAAAGTGAAACTTTTAACAATTACGCACAAATAAATTTAAAGAAGACCTGTTTCACCAATTTACTTAATGGCTTTAAAGCCAACTGCACTAAAAAAAGGGAAAAAAACAAAGAAATAGACATCATTCAGGATGGTGCCATATTAGTTTCAGGCAAAAATATCGTAGACAATACTACTTTGTTAGGATCGTATCTCCTTATATTCAACAACACAATTGTAATAAATAATTTAACCCACATAAATGATAAGGGTAAAATTCTAAGATATATATCGCATCATAGATATAGCGATTTTGAATTAGTTGATTATATACAATCGAATGATAAGCAATTTTCTTTTGATAATGTTAATATTTTAAATCCCCTTATAACATTAGGTAATACGGCTGTGGAGATAATGTTTTTTATCCCCAATCGGCCGACTAATTATTTCGAATTAAATAAACCTCGGCGCAGAAATAAAATTACGATATGTTCTTTAATGCGTGACATCCAAATTGCAAGTGTGGCTTGCCTGCCCTTTACATTGCCGCTGCGATCGCTAAGCGCAGCTTCGCTCGGCCGACGTCGGTAGGCAGACGCAAAGCGGAGATAGCTAAGAGCGAGCTGGCAGAGAGCGTTTAGCAGGGCAAGCAAGCGCAAAGCTTTAACAAACAAATGAGTGACATAGACATAAGTAACAAACAAAATAAGCGGCTGAGGGCCAAGAATTAGGTTCTATTTGGCAAGCAGCTAATCGGCTGGGTTCTGCTCCGAACATTCACCCCCCGTTGGAAGGCAAAGGCTTTCAACAGATCCATCCTGAAGGGGCAGAACCGCTATTTTTCCAACGGCCCTCTTGAAGATGCTTGCTTGGGCGCAGCTGGCGGCTACGCTGGTATGATCGTCGAACGCAGCAATCGGCGCTTCTTTACGAAGGCGGCTTGTCGTGACTACGTCTTGATCATCGGGAACCTCTGTAATTGCATAGAATGGCAGGAAATTTGGCAATGTAGAAACTGTTGAAAGTTGAATTTCATTTGGCGTGGATATGTAGGTTTTTAATATATGGAAAAGTTCGCGCTGCAGTTCCTGATTCTCCGATCGCAGTTTTTCCACTTGCACCTGGCACTCGAGCAGCTGCTTCCTGCATTGCTGCTCTAAGTTTTGGTACTCCAGCGTTGTGGGTCGAAAGTCGTCAATAGAGATGCACGAGGAATTTTCAAAAGCGGTTAAAGCTGCACGCTTATTCTCCGAGCTATCAATGCTTCCTGATACTATCCAACCAAGTTTTGTCTCCTGCAATGTTGGCAATTGGGCTGATAGTCGAATCATTCCGACGCACATTAAATCGAAGAACAAACCAGAACCTATCAACAGATCGATACGTTGGGGCTTGGAGAAATTAGGATTTAGTTTTAGATTATTCGGCATTGGCCAATCCTTTGCGTCTACGCCGAAGTTAGGCTGCATTTCCGTAATTGAGTTGGTGACAATTGCAGCGAAGGAAGCTCGATAGCTTGCGTCCTGGGATTGTACAACTATATGTACAGACTTGCTCGAAGGTAGAATGGAATCTCCGATTCCAGAGATGTGAACATAAGACGAGCGATGATCCAACTGCAACTGATCAGCAAGTCTAGATGTTACAAAGTTTGCCTGTGATGCAGAATCCAAAATGGCACGACATGGGATAAGTGCTCCATAACGATCTGTTACATGGACGAGGGCAGTAGGTAGCAACACGTTCTGGCTAGGCTGAGATTTTTGACTCGAGGGGGGAGGGCTAATATATTTGCTTGCTACTAGGGCACTTGCAGGATCATGCTGGGTCGATTCCGTGCTCGGCGACGGCAACTCAGCGTCAGCGCCCGACTGCATGTGGAGCAGTGTGTGATGCTTGGCTTGGCAATTTCTACATGCCCCTGACTTGCAGCGTTGCAATGAATGGCCTTTGTTGAGGCAGTTTAGGCATAAATGGCGCTTCTTCACCTCCTTGTATCGAGAAAAAACAGGGAGATCTATAAATGCCTGGCATCGGGATTTGTAGTGATCGGAGGATTTGCAATACTTGCATGTTGAGCTATTATGATCGTTAATGGAGGTGATTAGGGTGCTAGGTTTACTTTCTCCCACCTGCTGGCTAGGAATTGTTACCATAGCCGATCCCAAATTTTCCAGCATCCGACATCTTGCTTCCAAGAATGAGGCCATGCTTGACCACCGAGGCAATCCTGACGTCGGCAAGTTCTCTTCCCATTTCTCCTTGGTCTTGTGGTCCAATTTCGTGCCTATGATAAAGATCAGCAACCCATCGGAAATCTCCTGCGGGGTCGCCAAGGTCTGAAGTGCACGCAAGTGCGAATTGATTTTATCGCTGAGCGCGCGCAAGCCGATAGCCGAGCCCTTCTCCACCCCTTGCAGCCCGAAAATAGCCTTGACGTGTGCCTGAAAATGTAACAGTTTATTATCGAATCGCAACATTAGTAAATTCAACGCCTTGTCGTAATTCTCCTCAGAAAGTTCCAAGGAACGAATCGTATCCAGCGCAGCACCATCTAGACATCCACGAAGATATTGGAATTTTTCGATGATTGGTATACGATGGTCTTTGTGCACCATTGTCGAAAACATCGCGTGGAATTCTGGCCAATCCATGTAGCTCCCACCGAATCGCGGAAGCTGCAACTCGGGCATTCGAGAACGGCCTATACTATTATAGGCGAACAACGACGAATTCCCCTCGAGAGTATGCCGAGCCGTTGAATTGGAAACATTTACCGTGCGAGCAGCCATCAACTCCCGCGACAGCCTGGACCTAACCTTGACATAAACATTCGAAAAGTCCAGCCGGGCATCATGGGCTAACTGCAGGAAATCCAGCCTTTCAAGGCTCGTTTGAGCGGCATCGAAATCCGCATTCATTCGCTCGATCTGCTCTAAGCGAGCTTGAAGTTCTGCCTCATCTAACTCGGCAAGCTCTTCCTTGGTGAGAAAGCGATCCATGGCCTTTAGTTGGCGCGCGATGGACTCGGCCTTGTGCTTGTAGAAATCTACATCACTCGGCATTGCAGCGTTCGCGACATTGGTAGGCTCAGGTGCTGCCATGTTGAGGTTTTAAAAGAGTCACTCAGCACGACCGAAAAAGACACCCTGTATACGTATAAACGTGGGAACCGATAGCAAAGGGATTACAGCTAATGCCTTTAGCTGTGCGAGCTGTCCGATTCCGCTTTGTACTCCGCTTGTGTGTATTAGTGAGTTCGCTGCACTGCCTACCGCACTGCACTGACCGAATTGTCGCGACAGAGAAATTAATAGCCAGCAATGCGTGTATGTAGGTGTATGTAAGTGTGTTTTAGCACCGAATTGTGCTTAACCGCCGAAAATTTGCTAGGGCTAACGAATGTCGATCGCGAATGATTATTAATTGACACTGCAACTCAGAGATCACGTCGGGGTCACCAAATTTTATGTGGAGATAATGTTTTTTATCCCCAATCGGCCGACTAATTATTTCGAATTAAATAAAACTCGGCGCAGAAATAAAATTACGATATGTTCTTTAATGCGGGACATCCAAATTGCAAGTGTGGCTTGCCTGCCCTTTACATTGCCGCTCCGATCGCTAAGCGCAGCTTCGCTCGGCCGACGTCGGTAGGCAGACGCAAAGCGGAGATAGCGAAGAGCGAGCTGGCAGAGAGCGTTTAGCAGGGCAAGCAAGCGCAAAGCTTTAACAAACAAATGAGTGACATAGACATAAGTAACAAACAAAATAAGCGGCTGAGGGCCAAGAATTAGGTGCTATTTGGCAAGCAGCTAATCGGCTGGGTTCTACTCCGAACAACGGCCTTACCATTAACAACATTATTCTTAATCATTTTGATATTGATAATGTTATTTTACTTCGGCTATAAATTAACCAAATTTGTACTTATTAAATCAATAAGAATACCGTCAGAAGAAATAGCGGAAAGCAACATCAAATACTGTCAGAAGAAATTAGAGCTCTATCAGAACTTCAAAATGTATCGAGACGAAACATTTAAGAATGGGGGGAGTTAACGTACCCAATTCTATTGAGCTCTTATACGAGTTGTAAACAATCTTTGGCTTTCCAAAACGAAAACAATTTCAATCTTGGGCATCCGCCTAATTGATTTCTAAGATGTACAATCTCAAGGGCTCCCGCCGCAATCCCAATCTTTGACACTCGCCTAAATGGAAAACCAATGTTTGCCCACACCCGGCTTCTCATAAACAATCTCACTCCCGGCTTTCTGCAGATCCTGCACTTTAGGCATTTTACAGTTCTCTCTTTGGATGACGAAATCCAATACTCGGGATGGCGATATCAATTGAAATGTTTATAGAAAAACTATTCCCGAAAGGGATCAACGATGCAAAGATCAGAAAGTTCAAGGCAGTCTTGATCCAGAAGCGACACCGCAAAATCGAGCTAAAAATTAAGATCGCGCAAACCCTTTGTCCGGAATCCTTTGTGACCCTCTACTTAAATCTATATCAGTGAAGTTAGAAGTAAAATAAAAACTTTTTAAAAACACAATCCGCTACCGCAGTTATTTAATTTTCACAGCATTGCAAGCATGGCTGAATGCGGAAAACGTCAAAATAGAGATGACTTCCAGCAAAAATGGAATATCTGACGTAGAAAGATTTCATAAAACAGTAAATGAAAAATTAAGAATAATATCTAGCGAGGATAACCCAGAAGATAGATTCACGAAGTTTGAATTAATTCTTTATACTTATAATCATAAAACCAAACATAATACCACAAATAGGACACCAGCTGATATATTCATTTATGCAGGCTCACCTGATTATGACACCCAACTAAATAAAGTGAATAAAATCACTCAATTAAATAAAAACCGCATAGAGTATGAAGTAGATACCCGCTATAAACTATCACCTCTAGTTAAGTCTAAGGTAACAAATCCTTTCAAAAGGACGGGCGAAATTAGACAGGTAGACGAAAAACATTATGAAGAAAAGAATAGGGGTAGGAAAATAGCTCATTATAAATCAAAATTCAAGAAAAAGAAGAAATCTAATAGAAGCAAATATAATAATTCCAGAAAAACCGAGGAAGTTAATGGAATCGGCGAACTTCAACACAATTAAAATTCTCATCTTCCTCATAATTACCATCGTAATGGCACAGGGCCAAAACATAGAAATAAATCCTATAAAATCCCAAAACGGATATATGATATTCAAAACTGGATCGATTAACATACCTATCAATTACGAATACAATTATCTAACTGTTAATGTAACTAAAACCGAAGAACTATACCAAAATTTATTAATGCAAGCCACTAAATTCCAGGACATAATCCAAATAAAATATCTAGTAGACAAATTGCAAAGAGAAATGAACGGGCTAAAAATAACCAAAAGAAATAAAAGAGGCCTAATCAATATAGTAGGAACAGCCTACAAATATCTCTTCGGAACACTAGATCAGGAAGATAAAGTCGATTTGGGACAAAAAATAGAAAATTTAGCCAGCCATAGCATTCAAATGAATGAACTAAATTTGGTAATAGATGCAGTTAATAGCGGAATAAACGTTATAAACAAACTAAATGAAGAAAAAGACAGGAATCAACAAATAGAAATTTTGATATTCAATCTACAACATTTCACAGAATATATCGAGGGGGAACGTTGTGAGTTGCTGCGGACACCGCAACTCTACAGTTATACCCGATACTAAGTCAGTACGGCTCTCCTCCGGCAGACGCTGCTAATATTAAACGACACGACAAAGAGTGCGTGCGAGAGAGACAGAAAATCAGTCTGAGCGTGACGTTGGGCGCTGCGTAGCCACTGCAAATTGATTTGTTCCTTTTGGCTATAAAAATTATCTGATCTGGTCCAGATTCAGCAATCTGATAGATATGGTCGTTATCTAAGATTCTGCGTTTTTAGTTTTTTCAAATCTGCAATATTGTGGATGCAACAGATTTTCGTCCTTTGTGGGGGCGGAAGGGGGTGGGGCAAAATTCTGAGATAAACGTTTTATAGTGAGATCTAACAGAAGTGCGGATACCAAATTTGGTTACTCTAGCCTTAATAGTCTCTGAGATTTGTGGATGCCCCAGATTTTCGTCCTTTGCGGGGGCGGAAGGGGGTGTGGCGAAATTTGGACACGAAACGGTCAAGGTCCGATATCACAGGAGTGTGGATACCAAATTTGGTTGCTGTGGCTATTATAGGTTCTGAGATCCTTGAACTCATATTTTGCAATTGGCAAAACCGACCCTGAAACCTGTGTGTTAGAGAGAGACAGAGCGAGAAAGAATGAAATTGTTTTCTTGATTCTGGATCTCATAATTATACGATCTGGTTGAAATCTTACATTCTAAAACATATAGTCATCCTCTACGATTCTGCGTTTTTGGTTTTATCGTATCTTTAAAAATGTGGATGCCACAGATTTTCGTCCTTTGTGGGAGCGGAAGTGGGCAGGGCGAAGTTTTGAAATATTTTTGTAGCAGTGACATATCACAGAAGTCTGAATCCAAAACATCGTTACTCTAGCTCTTATAGTCTTTGAGCACTAGGCGCTGAAGGGGACGGACAGACGGACGGACGGACAGACGGACAGACGGACAGACAGACTTGGCTCAATCGACTCGGCTATTGATGCTGATCAAGAATAAATATACTTTATGGGGTCGGAAACGATTCCTTCTGGACGTTACACACATCCACTTTTACCACAAATCTAATATACCCCAATACTCTTTTTGAGTATCGGGTATAACTAGGTATGCAATTAACTAGGCTCGGTATATTTAATCCAAAATTATTAAAACAAGACTACCTGGAACAAATAAATTCTGAAAAAATACTAAATATAACGAGGGGGAACGTTGTGAGTTGCTACGGACACCGCAACTCTACAGTTATACCCGATACTAAGTCAGTATGGCTCTCCTCCGGCAGACGCCGATATTATTAAACGACACGACAAAGAGTGCGTGCGAGAGAGACAGAAAATCAGTCTGAGCGTGACGTCGGGCGCTGCGTAGCCACTGCAAATTGATTTGTTTCTGTTGGCTATAAAAATGATCTGATCTGATCCAGATTCAGCAATTAGATAGATATGGTCGTTATCTTTGATTTTGCGTTTTTAGTTTTTTCGAATCTGCAATATTGTGCATGCAACAGATTTTCGTCCTTTGTGTGGGCGGAAGGGGGTGGGGCGAAATTTGGAGATATACGTTTTATAGTGAGATCTAACAGGAGTGCGGCTACTAAATTTGGTTACTCTAGCGTTAATAGTCTTTGAGATTTGTGAATATCCCCAGATTTGCATCCTTTGCGAGGGCGGAAGGGGGTGTGGCGAAATTTTGAAACAAACTCGTCTCGGTACGATATCTTAGGAGTGTGAATACCAAATTTGGTTGCTCTAGCTTTTATAGTCTCTGAGATCTAGGCGCTAATGTTTTACTCTAAGCAAAGCCGCCTATGCTACGTGTGTGTTAGAGAGAGACAGGGCGAGAAAAAATGAAATTGTTTTCTTGATGCTGGCTATAATAATAATACGATCCAATTCAGATTCCGCAGTCTTAAAGATATGGTCATTCTCTACAATTCTACGTTTTTGGTTTTCTCATATCTTTAAAATTGTGGATGCCACAGATTTTCGTCCTTTGTGGGGGCGGAAGTGGGCGGGGCGAAGTTTTGAAATATTTTTGTAGCAGTGACATATCACAGAAGTCTGGATCCAAGCCATCGTTGCTCTAGCTCTTATAGTCTTTGAGCACTAGGGGCTGAAGGGGACGGACAGACGGACAGACGGACGGACGGACGGACGGACAGACAGACAGGGCTCAATCGACTCGGCTATTGATGCTGATCAAGAATATATATACTTTATGGGGTCGGAAACGATTCCTTCTGGACGTTACACACATCCACTTTTACCACAAATCTAATATACCCCAATACTCATTTTGAGTATCGGGTATAAAAACCTCCACATGGCTAAAATCCGATACCAACGAAATTCTAATAATTTCCAACATTCCCAAAGACATTACAAAAGTACCAATCTATAAAATCGTTCCGTATCCAGACGAATTAAATAACATGTTAGCAGATATGACATACGACAAGTACTACATAAAAAATGAAGAAGTATTTGTTAAAGAAACTAGATTGAAAACCAATGACAATTGTATAAAAGGAATTTTAATGCAAATTCCCACTAAATGTCCATATTCCAAAACTTTTCAAAACTTTCAAATAAACTTTATTGATCCCAATATACTAATCACATGGAATCTTCCAAAAACAACGCTAAGCCAGAATTGTGTAAACCAAGAAATCATAGCGGAAGGAAATACCATTATAAAAATCTACAACTGTTCAATCCAATTAAATGAATTTACAATATCAAACACAATGTTAGATTTTGCCCAGAATGTTTATGTCAACAACAACATAGCTAAAATAAAACCACTGTCGTATGTCCAAACTAATGAAATAATTATGCAATACACCAAATAAAGTAACCTATTACAAATAAGTCTACTAATTTCATTTGTCATAATTATATTATTACTACTAAGTTATGTAGCTGTTAAATTTAAGAAAACTTCTAAAAGAATCATGGTTAAATGTATTAACCCTATAATAGAAGCAGAAGAGGAACCAACCTCAGCCACCGCACTTGACACCTCGTCACTATAACTGAGGGTAATCGCCTAGGGACAGGCTAATAAACGTTGGGGGAGTGACATATCCATAATTCCCCACATCCCATACACATTATGTTTATGTACAATTCATCCACCCCATCCACACAAGTAACAGGACCCCACTCAAGAATCAATAACTGTTTCTTCCCATACTCCAAGCTAGGGCCCCCCATAATATAAACAATAGACCACATTGTTTCATCAACATTAGAATCACGCCACTCTCGAGAAATCGATTCTTTAGAATCACGCCACTCATGAGGACCAATCAAAGCTAGACATAAAACCAAGGAGTATCACATTCCTAGCTCCGTCATGTAATGCAACACCGATCGCCAGCAGTGGATGCCTTTCATCAAAGCAGACGCATCCCAAATATCGATCCAGGCACGTACGCCACCGACACGAAGATGCAGCCGAGGAAAGCAACGCCCGAAGCCAGAGTCGGGAGTTCCAAGAGAAGGGCTCATGGAAACTAGCCAGCAGCAGAGAGATCAGTTCCGTATGAGACAAGCAGACGTAAAGTTAAGTCGGGGAATTCAACCAATCTTGTGACATAAAGAAATTAAGTACTAAAAATAAAATCTTTTTTAAAAACTAAATTTCGAGGATATTTAACTATATATAAGAATTTGTGTTATAGGACGGCGGCCCTTAGCCACGGTACTGCTCGTGCGATCATCCGTTGCATAAGAGGGCATATACGGTGTGGTCTACGAGAGTGGTAGGGCGGATCGAAAAGACAAGTAGTGAACCCGCGGGAAAACACCGAGCAGCGAGACCTGCAGCTTGGCGTTGTCTGTCGAAAGCCTCAACAACCGTGTGGATGCACGGCGAAAACCAAGAGGCGCCTCCGGAACTTTATTTTTGGCGTCATTGATGCCACCCGTTATCGAGCCTCCAATGAAAGTGTAGTCCGCAGACCGACGTCGAATCGGATCGGCAACCTGAAGTCAAGCTAAGGAGCTAATGATTTAGCTGCGCCAGCGACACCCAATAATGAACTCGAATTGATTGCATTATTGTTGGATTCTTCCGGAGGCGCAGTCCTACTCAGCCTGGCTGACATGTCTCTCGACCACGTCAATAGAGGATCGTAGTTACTCGTTGATGTAACACACGCCCCTTTTTCCTCTAGATTTCATGTGCCAGGCTAAAACCATTCTCTTTCGTCACACGATGTATACAGTTTTATAGTTAGTTATGTAAACCAGCCAACATAATGGTTTTTGAAAACTAATGGGTATGAGAGCAACATTAATTTTTGTTGAGATTACAAAGCAGTACACTCTAGTACGCTCACGTGCATATATACTCGTATTAAATATCTTTTCTTTCCTTAGAAGTATACACCAAAGTCATCATTGAGCTCAACGATCACGGATGGAATAAACGGTACTAGCCTACCAAAAGCGCTGTGAGTTTGTAAATAAGAACAAGTACATATATGCACTGAGCTGGGAAGTAACATGCGTGTTACATATATTTTTCTATTGATAAAATCTTTATTTTTCCTAATATTTCTTCTCAATTTGTTACATATATATTAAGCTATCGAGACACAGCAAAAAAAATGAATTTAATTATAAGTTAAGAAAACCCCCCTCCAAGAATTTAATTATATGATTAGGGATTTATTGAAATATATATATAATGATATTGATTTTGAAGTACAATCATAATATGTTCTAAATTCAGGAGTCCGTCCTCAGAAAGGCATGATCAAGGTGGTGGGATGATAACTGTTTAACGTTATTCAAGGGTCTATACGGTCAGGTTACCTGTATAGCATAGGTTGGGAGGGTAGAGAAGATAGAGGTTCTCACTAACACCGGAGTTTCTCATCATTTGAGTAGAGTAATTGATAAGTATGTCCACACTTTCCACAACCAACTTGTTAGTCGCATAACCAATTCCTTGCTCCGGTTAAACCTGGATTCTGTTGTTAGTTTTATGTTTGGTTCTTTTTATACCCGATACTCAAAATAAATATTTGGGTATTGTTCGGAGCAGAACCCAGCCGATTAGCTGCTTGCCAAATAGCACCTAATTCTTGGCCCTCAGCCGCTTATTTTGTTTGTTACTTATGTCTATGTCACTCATTTGTTTGTTAAAGCTCTGCGCTTGCTTGCCCTGCTAAACGCTCTCTGCCAGCTCGCTCTTCGCTATCTCCGCTTTGCGTCTGCCTACCGACGTCGGCCGATCGCGCTTAGCGATCGGAGCGGCAATGTAAAGGGCAGGCAAGCCACACTTGCAATTTGGATGTCACGCATTAAAGAACATATCGTAACTTTATTTCTGCGCCGAGTTTTATTTAATTCGAAATAATTAGTCGGCCGATTGGGGATAAAAAACATTATCTCCACATAAAATTTGGTGACCCCGACGTGATCTCTGAGTTGCAGTGTCAATTAATAATCATTCGCGATCGACATTCGTTAGCCCTAGCAAATTTTTGGCGGTTAAGCACAATTCGGTGCTAAAACACACTTACATACACCTACATACACGCATTGCTGGCTATTAATTTCTCTGTCGCGACAATTCGGTCAGTGCAGTGCGGTAGGCAGTGCAGCGAACTCACTAATACACACAAGCGGAGTACAAAGCGGAATCGGACAGATCGCACAGCTAAAGGCATTAGCTGTAATCCCTTTGCTATCGGTTCCCACGTTTATACGTATACAGGGTGTCTTTTTCGGTCGTGCTGAGTGACTCTTTTAAAACCTCAACATGGCAGCCCCTGAGCCTACCAATGTCGCGAACGCTGCAATGCCGAGTGATGTAGATTTCTACAAGCACAAGGCCGAGTCCATCGCGCGCCAACTAAAGGCCATGGATCGCTTTCTCACCAAGGAAGAGCTTGCCGAGTTAGATGAGGCAGAACTTCAAGCTCGCTTAGAGCAGATCGAGCGAATGAATGCGGATTTCGATGCCGCTCAAACGAGCCTTGAAAGGCTGGATTTCCTGCAGTTAGCCCATGATGCCCGGCTGGACTTTTCGAATGTTTATGTCAAGGTTAGCTCCAGGCTGTCGCGGGAGTTGATGGCTGCTCGCACGGTCAATGTTGCCAATTCAACGGCTCGGCATACTCTCGAGGGGAATTCGTCGTTGTTCGCCTATAATAGTATAGGCCGTTCTCGAATGCCCGAGTTGCAGCTTCCGCGATTCGGTGGGAGCTACATGGATTGGCCAGAATTCCACGCGATGTTTTCGACAATGGTGCACAAAGACCATCGTATACCAATCATCGAAAAATTCCAATATCTTCGTGGATGTCTAGATGTTGCTGCGCTGGATACGATTCGTTCCTTGGAACTTTCTGAGGAGATTTACGACAAGGCGTTGAATTTACTAATGTTGCGATTCGATAATAAACTGTTACATTTTCAGGCACACGTCAAGGCTATTTTCGGGCTGCAAGGGGTGGAGAAGGGCTCGGCTATCGGCTTGCGCGCGCTCAGCGATAAAATCAATTCGCACTTGCGTGCACTTCAGACCTTGGCGACCCCGCAGGAGATTTCCGATGGGTTGCTGATCTTCATCATAGGCACGAAATTGGACCACAAGACCAAGGAGAAATGGGAAGAGAACTTGCCGACGTCAGGATTGCCTCGGTGGTCAAGCATGGCCTCATTCTTGGAAGCAAGATGTCGGATGCTGGAAAATTTGGGATCGGCTATGGTAACAATTCCTAGCCAGCAGGTGGGAGAAAGTAAACCTAGCACCCTAATCACCTCCATTAACGATCATAATAGCTCAACATGCAAGTATTGCAAATCCTGCGATCACTACATATCCCGATGCCAGGCATTTATAGATCTCCCTGTTTTTTCTCGATACAAGGAGGTGAAGAAGCGCCATTTATGTCTAAACTGCCTCAACAAAGGCCATTCATTGCAATGCTGCAAGTCAGGGGCATGTAGAAATTGCCAAGCCAAGCATCACACACTGCTCCACATGCAGTCGGGCGCTGACGCTGAGTTGCCGTCGCCGAGCACGGAATCGACCCAGCATGATCCTGCAAGTGCCCTAGTAGCAAGCAAATATATTAGCCCTCCCCCCTCGAGTCAAAAATCTCTGCCTAGCCAAAACGTGCTGCTAGCTACTGCAATCGTATATGTCAGGGGCCGTTTTGGATCGCTTATTCCATGTCGTGCCATTTTAGATTCCGCTTCTCAGGTTAACTTTATAACATCGAGACTCGCCAATCAGCTGCATTTAGATCCTCACCCGTCTCACGTTAAAATCGCCGGTATTGGAGAGTCAATTCTACCATCCAGCAAGGCTGTGGACATCGTCCTGCAATCTCAAGACGAAAGCTATCGCGGTTTCCTCTCTGCAATTATCACTGCCTCAATCACAGGAATGCAGCCTAACTTCGGCCTAGACGCAAAGGATTGGCCAATGCCAAATAATCTAAAACTGGCTGATCCTAATTTCGCCAAGCCCCAGAGTGTCGATCTGTTGATAGGTGCTGGTTTGTTTTTCGAATTAATGTGCGTTGGACAGATTCGACTGTCAGACCAATTGCCAACATTGCAGAAGACGAAACTTGGCTGGATAGTGTCAGGAAGTATTAAAAACTCTGAGAAAGCCCGTGCGGCGCTAGCAGCCGTTGAAGATCCCCCTGTCATCTCCGCTTGCGAGACTAATTTGTGCGATATTGTAAGGCGGTTTTGGGAAGTCGATGGAGATTATTCGCCCTCATCAATTTCGGAGGAAGATCAATTTCAGTCTAGAGGAATTAGGAGAATCGTATCAGCAGGCGCTACGTAGATTTCTCAATTTGGAGAGGAAGCTAGCAATAAATGCACAGCTTAAGGCAAAATATATGGAGTTTCTCCAGGAGTATCGTGATTTAGGACACATGTCGCCAGCTTCGCGGCAGTCAGACCTCCCGCAGTACTTCTTGCCTCATCATTGCGTCCACAAGCAGGATAGTACAACCACCAAATTACGCGTAGTGTTCGATGGATCTGCCAAAACAGCGTCTGGAGTATCACTGAATGATGCGCTAATGGCTGGACCCACCATCCAACCTAAAATTCTGATAACTCTGCTTCGTTTCCGCTTTTTATACCCGATACTCAAAATGAGTATTGGGGTATATTAGATTTGTGGTAAAAGTGGATGTGTGTAACGTCCAGAAGGAATCGTTTCCGACCCCATAAAGTATATATATTCTTGATCAGCATCAATAGCCGAGTCGATTGAGCCCTGTCTGTCTGTCCGTCTGTCCGTCTGTCCGTCCGTCCGTCCGTCCGTCCGTCCGTCCGTCCGTCCCCTTCAGCGCCTAATGCTCAAAGACTATAGGAGCTAGAGCAACGATGGCTTGGATCCAGACTTCTGTGATATGTCACTGCTACAAAAATATTTCAAAACTTCGCCCCGCATACTTCCGCCCCCACAAAGGACGAAAATCTGTGGCATCCACATTTTTAAAGATACGATAAAACCAAAATCGCAGAATCGTAGAGGATGACTATATGTTCTAGAGTGTAAGATCTCAACCAGATCATATAATTAATATAGCCAGAATCAAGAAAACAATTTCATTCTTTCTCGCTCTGTCTCTCTCTAACACACATGTTTCATGGTCGGTTTTGACAATTTCAAAATATGAGTTCAAGGATCTCAGAACCTATAAGAGCCAGAGCAAACAAATTTGGTATCCACACTCCTGTGATATTGGACCTTGACCGTTTCGTGTCCAAATTACGCCAGACCCCCTTCCGCCCACGCAAAGGACGAAAATCTGGGGCATCCACAAATCTCAGAAACTTTTAAGGCTAGAGTAACCAAATTTGGTATCCGCATTTCTGTTAGATCTCACTATAAAACGTATATCTCAGAATTTCGCCCCACCCCCTTCCGCCCCCACAAAGGACGAAAATCTGTTCCATCCACAATATTGCACATTCGAGAAAACTAAAAACGCAGAATCATGACCATATCTATCAGATTGCTGAATCTGGATCAGATCGGATAATTTTTGTAGCCAAAAGGAACAAATCAATTTGCAGTGGCTACGCAGCGCCCGACGTCACGCTCAGACTGATTTTCTGTCTCTCTCGCACGCACTCTTTGTCGTGTCGTTTAATATTAGCGGCGTCTGCCGGAGGAGAGCCATACTGACTAAGTATCGGGTATAACTGTAGAGTTGCGGTGTCCGCAGCAACTCACAACGTTCCCCCTCGTTTTAATTTTTAAATGTGCACCTAAAACATTATGCGAGTGTGTGTCAGTATGTGATAGGAGAGAGTAGAACGAACCCCGACAATCCGGCGAGCTTAGTCAGAGCATAGCTAGAGGTGCACACGAAATCTCTTCATACTAGTATGGGTAAACGACAGCTATCCCACACCTGCACGCTACATAATCACTCTGGCAAAAGCCAATATCATAAACCCAACTATCTTTGATCACGATGACCTATCGAACATCCCACAGAAATTCCTATAGTTAGTCTGATGGAAGCATCTAGTATTAAGATTCTACAGTCCGAAAATATTGTCCACATTTTAATCAAATATCCCAGAATTAAGCTTATATGTAGAAAGGTCAGCATCCTCCCCGTGTCCCATGAGCATACAATACTTCAGCTTCAAGATGACACCGTAGCTGAATGCGACAAGGACGTTCTAGCAGTAACAAGCTGCATCACAGCAACCTACGCATCGATCTGCAAGTTGGCCACACACGACACCTGGGCACGCGAATTGCACGCCGGACGCACAGCGCGTTGTAACACGCAGCCCAGTCACCTGGAAAGTATCACAATGGTAGACGATGGCATCATGGTCTTGAACGAGAGTCCCGCTAACATCAGCACCGATGACGGCTCGACAATATCAGTCAACGGTACGTTCCTCATCACATTTGAGCGCGTAGCTGTCATCAACGGAACGAAATATGTGAACCAACGTGAGATCATAGACAGGATGCCGGGCATAGTAGCTTCGCCAACACTTACAATCATTGGCCACGACCCAGTCCTGAGCTTGCCACTATTACGAAGGATGAACAACCCCAACCTACATGTCATCCAGGAACTTCAAGAAGAGGTAGCATCGGCCGGGTCACCTAAGGCATGGTTTGCTGCCGCAGTTGGGTTCAGCCTGAGTCTCAGCAGTTCCATCCTCCTCTACCAGAAGTTGAGGAGAAGACGAGCCTCACAGAAGATACAGGAAATCGTGGACAACTACAAGATGAACGGGGACGGTCATACAACATTGTTGTGTCTTTGTTTTGATTTATTATCGCATCTCTTTAATTTGATTCTACTTTGTGTTAACCACCAGTGTTTTGTTTGTAAACAAGTGTTAAATATAAATTCAATATTGCAACGTAACACATCGGACTCGTGCAGGCAATTTGTTATTGTTTTTTGCCCAGTCTGCTTTTCGTTATCGCTTCTTCGGTACTGTTCTCGCGCATCAGCGTTTGCATCGCCCACACTCTCTCGTGAGTATACGCGGGCTTCTCGCATTGTTGCTCTCACTCTCTCTGGATTGCCTATACTCTCCCTCTCTGTGGACTTTTCTTTTGTGTCTCTGCTTTGGTGAGTTTACTGCTCGTTTTCTGCACTTCGTTGGATCATCTGCTTTGAATTATTGCCGCTGCAGCTGATTGTCTGGCTCGCTCTGCTGTCTGCTCTCCTACTTTACCTGCGATCTCACTCCGTTCTCTTATTATTCGTGCACAGTGATTCTACTGCTGTCAATAATGGCAATCGTTTGTAGTGCAAAGAAATGTGAATTCGGTGGTGTTATCATTGGTGATTCATTTCTTAGCTGCTGGCTGTGCGACAATTTTGCCCACATAAAATGTGCTGGTGGTGGAAATTTTGGCCGGCTGAATGATCTGATCTCGAAACGCATGGGCCTGTCTTGGTCATGTCTGGCTTGTCGGGAGATTGAGGCCGAAATGCGCACATTTATGAGACAGACTCGAACTGGGTTTCTGGATGTCCGGAAACAATTTGTGGCTCTCAACGAGAAATTTCTTGCCCTTGAATCACAGTTTCTTGGGCTCAAACTCTTGAGCGAATCGCCTAGACGGAAAATTCCGCATAATGATACCAATCTCTTGCAACCTAATCCGATTGGTACGCCTGCCTCCCACCTTCATCCATCGGAAGCATTTCCGTGTAGGCATGCCACGCCGTTGTCTGTAAATCCGCCAATGGTGGCTCCGGAGTTCTTTACACCGAGCAATGTGCTTCCTTCGAGCACCCAACTCCCCAACAGCATCAATCCCATCCCTGCAGTTTCTGTGGCCGTCACTTCTGACGCGGTGAGTGCTCCTAGTGCGGGTGTGCTGGTTGCTGACGACGTCTTGCCAATTCCTGCTCCAATTCCTGCTCCAATTCCTGCTGCAATTCCTACTCCAATTCCTGCTACAGCCATTGCTGCCAATTCCTCTGCCCTTGTACCGAGATCTCTTTTAGAAGTGGCTCCACCATCTCGATCTCGCTCGGGACTTCAACTTAAAGCAGTGGTCCCTCGGAAAGCAACATTTGTTTATCGTCTTATTCCTGAGGCTACAACGGAGGATGTTAAACAACATCTTGCCGCTAAACTTAACACTTCGCCTGTTGATATAGTTGTGACTAAATTTACATTTAAACATAAGCGCAACATATCATCCTTTAAAATTCTTCTCCCTGATTCTTTACTATCCTGTTCTCTAGAACCGTCAATATGGCCTGAGCATACAATTGTGCATGAGTTCCTTCTCAAAGATTCGAACTCGAATCCAAGAATTACCGAACATGCTCCAAAAAACTGATGTACTATTTTTCCATGCACTATCAGAACGTTCGCAGTTTGCTGGGAAAGTTGCGTCAAATTCATACTAATAGCGCGTCCTTTGATTTCGATGCCATCGCGTTTACCGAAACCTGGCTTAACTCCTCTGTCAATGATCACGAAATTTTCATTGATAGTTACACTATTTATAGAATGGACCGCCCATCTTTTGCAGGTGGGGTTCTGATTGCAGTTAAATCTGTTTTCTCATCTGAGTTATTCCCATTCAATAACATTCATGGAATTGAATTTGTTGCAGTCAAATTTCGTGTTGGCTCCGCATTTTTCTATTTAACCTGCTCTTACATTCCTCCCAGGTCTGATGCTGAGCTTTACTTACACCACCTTTCAGCAATTAATAATGTTGTTTCTACATTAGGGTGCAATGATCGAATTATTGTCATGGGGGACTTTAACCTCCCATTTCTTTCTTGGCTGCCTTGTAATGACGCTAACCTGTTGTTTCCCAATTGCCATAATGACTTTATCAATGGGTTAACGGATATTTCCCTTGTCCAAATTAATGCCGTTAAAAACATTAGGGACAGACTTCTTGACCTCGTTTTTGTTAACGATGGTTCTCTTGCTACTGTATCTAGAGCAAGCCCAATATCTCTCCCTGAAGATCCTTACCATCCAACTTTGTTGATATCACTGGAGTGTACACAATCTGGAGGTGCTGACAGTTCCATGGCTCCTTGTCACATAAAGTGTTTTCGCAAAACAAACTTTATTGATTTAGATCTACATCTCTCGCGTGTTGATTGGTCGGTTCTTTATTCATTACCGAACATAGATGCAACTGTTAACTCGTTTTATAGTTATATTTACTCCGCCCTTGATACGTTTGTTCCAGATATCACTGTACCTGTATCGTCCAAGCCTCCCTGGTTCTCCAAGTATTTGTCATACTTAAAAAATAATAAATCCCGGCTCTATAAAAAGTACCAGAAGTCGGGCTCCACGTTGGCCTTAGCTCTATACTCCTCCGCTCGCTCTCTGTTCCTTGCCGTCAATAGTCAGTGTTATAATCATTACCTTTCACAATGTAGTAGTAACTTTCTTAGTGATCCTAAAAAATTCTATTCGTTCGTTAATTCTAAGCGCAAGTCAAACGTTTTTCCTCCGTCCCTTCATTACCAGAACAAAACAGAAGCTTCTGCTGTTGGTATTGCAAATTTATTCGCTAACTTTTTCCAAACAACGTACTCGTCTCATATTTACAACGCATCCACTCCGTATCCGTACCAGCTACCTCAAGCTAACAGCATTTTTCTGCCCTTTTTCGAGGAAAGCGTTGTTCTGGAAGGTTTGTCATCTATGGACATATCGTTTTCTGCGGGTCCAGATAAAGTACCAAGTTGCATCTTAAAACACTGTGCCCAGTCCCTTTGCAAACCCTTGACCTTTCTCTTCAACCTCTCCTTCGAACAGTCTTGTCTCCCAGTAATTTGGAATGAGTCCTACATCATTCCGCTTCACAAAAAAGGTTCAAGATCAAACATTGAAAACTATCGTGGTATCGCAAAGCTTTCCGCCATCCCGAAGCTTCTTGAGTTCCTGGTCACCCGGCAACTGCAACATCTTTGTTGCAGCTTGATATCTCCGTCGCAACACGGTTTTTTCAGACATCGTTCAACATCGACTAACCTTCTTGAGTTTTCTAACCTAATCCACCGTGGTTTTCAAATTGGTTTGCAGACGGATGTAGTTTTTACGGACTTCAGCAAGGCATTCGATTCTGTGAACCATGCTCTGCTTATTCAAAAGCTCTCTTTATTAGGGTTCCCAACGAATCTTCTAGATTGGATTTTGTCCTATCTCTCTAACCGTACTCAACGTGTTTTGTTTTCTAACGTGTTGTCAAATACTGTTAATGTCAAATACTGTCCCTGTTGTCAGGTGTGCCACAGGGAAGTCATCTGGGCCCGCTTCTGTTTATTTTATTTGTGAACGACCTTCCTCAAGTTATAACATACTCTACTACACTAATGTATGCTGATGATGTCAAAATCTGTCTTTCTTACTCTGATTGGTATTTGCACACACGCCTTCAACTTTATCTAAGTGAACTACTATTGTGGTGTTCAACTAATCTTCTTTTTCTGAACCTTTCCAAATGCAAACTTATGACATTTTACCGTCGCGCTCCTCATTTTGTCTCATATGTTCTAGGAAATCATGTCCTTGAGCGAATTTCGAGTTCAAATGACCTCGGAGTCCTTTTTGATCATAAGATGTGTTTCAACACCCATATAGCTGCAACTGTAAATAAAGCTAAGGGTGTTTTAGCGTTCATCAAGCGTTGGTCCAAGGAGTTTGACGACCCGTACGTTACGAAACAACTGTACATCTCGTTAGTACGTCCTATATTGGAGTATTGTTCTTGTGTGTGGAGCCCGCAGTATAAAGAGCAGCAGGCTGTTATTGAATCCGTGCAAAAGCAATTTTTAATTTTTGCCCTTCGGAACTTTAACTGGGACTCGGGTAGAATCTTGCCACCCTACCGGTCTAGGCTAAATCTTATTGACCTGCCATCGTTGCACCATCGCAGAATATGCAATGGCGTAATGTTCGTGCACAAGCTCCTTCTTGGGACTGTTGACTCCCAAACTCTCTTGGGTCAGATTGACTTGGCCGTTCCATCCAGACCTACCCGTACTTTTAGGCCTATCCGTCTACCCATATGTAGGTCTAATTATGCTGATCATGAACCTTTTAGGGTTTTATGCCATAATTATAACTCCCTCTGTCAAACCCTATCCCCTGAACTGTCTCTTAAACTAATTGCATGCAATATTTATAATCATTTAAATTTAGCTAACTTTTAACTTATCTTTTTCCGCCTTTAGTAAGTAAGTACCATTACTAAGTACCATTATTAACAGATAATTTGTTAATTTAATAAATAAATAAATAAAATAAATAAAAATACTTCTGAGGGGAGAGTAGTTAACGAGTGCCCCTCGCACATTGTTGTGTAACATAAAAAACCGCAAATGTTAGCCAACAGTTGCACTCAAGATGCCAAATCAGCGAACTTCAGTTCAGCGCCCTGAATGTGACGGTCAACCGGCGGTAATCTGATATCTTGCACATGCCGCAAGATCAGCATTATCGCTTATGCCAAGTCGGCTTACCGACTGTAGCTTTGTAGCTCTAAGTACATATATTTTGTAGCTTTGCATTCTTTGGCAATTTAATACTTTTTATTCAGCTTATGCCCCAGCTTGCTGGTGGCTCCTAGTTTTAGTTCTGTTCTTATAACGAAAGCTAACGCTTGTTAATAATCCTTGCTCCGGCAACCTGCCGTAAACACTTTGAATTATTAATTCTATACCACTGTACCACAAGGCCAGTGATAAGAGAGACAGTTATCTCTCCAAAATAATCTTCATAAAGGATTCTATACCACGGAACCCGCACGAGGACCACCGCATCAAGCAGCTAAGGCTACTTGGACATACGGACAACTTAATTGGCGCTTAACGTTAATAAATCCACACCCAGGATGGAATTAAGAGTTTCTCTCACCAATTCGAAAATCATGTAAGTGGAATGTTTGATCAGCATAAGCAAAATACACACAAATATAAAACATAAAGCTGTTGAAAAATAAATAAAAATAAAATTTAAAAAAATTGCACAAGTGATCGTGAGTTCTTAAACCGAATATAATTTTTGTTGTCATTTTTTTCTATCTGCTATCTGCTAAAGGCAGAGACATAATAAATTTCTATTCAAGTAATGTCCATTGCCGAATATATTTTTCCTTTCGGCCATAATTTAATGTGAAGGGTCATTAAAGAGTTCTTTTCTGCAAAGCTAATGACCAGTCTTGGCCCATATAGGGTAGTCAAGAAAGAAATAGAAAGTGAAAGTGATAGTGAAAACGAGTGGGAACCCGACCAAATAGGCTTTCAACCGTCAATAAACATGGATATGAACCAAGTGCAGGCGTTAGTAGCGAATGCCGTCAGTCAGGCATTAGCGGCACAAGAAGCCAGATTTAATGAACAGCTGAATGTAATACAACAAGATATTCGAAGACTGCACGTAGAAGCACCTCAGGTCGAGTCATATCAGAGGATTAGCATAAATCCAGCCATCCCGTGTGATTTAAAATTAGACATTATAAAATTTCTGGAACGTCTGTCAATGGAACTCGGGACGATTATGTGGCATGGAGACAGTCCGCCACAGATGCCTATGAGCTTTTTCAGCCATATGTGGGTAGCAGCGCGCATTACCAAGCAGTGACTATCATTCGAAACAAAATTAGAGGTACAGCTAGAGCGCTATTAGTGTCACATAACACCGTACTAAACTTTGATGCCATTATAGCGAGGTTGGACTGCACATACGCAGACAAGACATCACTCAGGCTTTTGCGTCAAAATTTGGATATGGTTAGGCAGGGCAATTCTAGCCTCATGGAATATTACGATGAGGTTGAACGAAAATTGACACTCGTCGCAAATAAAATTGTAATGACACATCAAGCGGATACAGCAGCAGTGCTCAACGAAGAAGTTAGAGCTGATGCGCTGCATGCTTTCATATCGGGCCTTAAAAAATCGCTAAAAGCAGTTGTATTTCCGGCTCAGCCCAAAGACTTACCGTCTGCACTAGCTTTCGCAATGGTGGCGGAAGCGAGTATAGAGCGTAGCATTTTTTCGGCTACGTATGCAAAGGCTATGGAGGACAGGGCTCAGGCAGGTGAAAATAACAAGTATCAGGCACGCCCTCATGATAAACAGGGAAAAAACAACGGAGCCGAATATGGCCAAGATAAGAACCCACATTTTTTTTAAAAACAGGGTAAACAAAACAATAGTAATCAGAGTCCGAAAGAGGACAAGGGGTCAGCACCAGAGCCCATGGATACGGCATCTGGTACTTCTAAGTTTAAGCAGCCTACACTTTTTGGAAAAAATCAAGGTGCTAACACCCAAAACGAATACACGCAGGCTCAAAAGAGACGGGGCTCTGAAAGAATGACGGGTCAGAGGCGCCAACGCGTCCAGAACACCATTCAGCAAGCAAACGATGACCAAGATCAGGAATACTATAGGGTAGCTGAAGACGCGGTCGCAGAAATTCAGGAGGAAACCGGGGAGGCAGGTGACAACGACTTGGTACATTTTTTAGAGAGCGCTCCCGGTTGCCGTTCATCGAACGACAGCTGGCTGGGAGAAGATTAAAAATATTGATTGACACCGGAGCGGCCAAGAACTATATCAAGCCCGTAAAGGAGCTAAATAATGTAGTCCCGGTCAGCTCCCCTTTCACTGTTAGTTCCATCCATGGTTCTAACAAAGTAACCCATAAATGTTCAATGAACATTTTTGGGAAATCAGCTTCATTCTTTTTATTAGATTCCTTAACGCCATTTGATGGTATTATAGGTTTCGACTTGCTAACGCAGGTAGGAGCAACACTAGATACTGAAAATGGTACAATCAACCATGGATCTGTATCTGAAAAGCTGCAGCACCATTATTGTGACAACGTCAATTTCACTAACGTAAATGATATTGTAGTACCGGAAATCGTAAGAGCTGAATTTAGGAGTATGATTTTAAACAGGACAAAGGCATTCACGAACTCTAACGAGGCGTTGCCGTTCGATACGTCTGTGGTGGCTACGATCCGTACAGAGGACGATAAGCCAGTTTACTCAAAGCTATATCCCATGGGGGTCAACGACTTTGTCAAGAAAGAAATTAAAGATTTAATTGACAATGGCATCATTAGGCCTTCAAGGTCACCGTATAACAACCCAACATGGGTTGTTGACAAAAAGGGACATGACGAAAATTGGAACAGAAACAAGCGAATGGTGATTGATTTTAGGAAACTAAATGAAAAAACCATCGCTGATAGATACCCAATGCCCAATATCTCAATGATATTGTCAAACTTGGGCAAAGCCAAGTACTTTACGACATTAGATCTAAAGTCCGGCTATCACCAAATTTATCTAGCAGCCGTAAACGGCGGAAAGTACGAATTCTGCAGACTACCGTTCGGGTTGAAGAATGCGGGAAGCATCTTCCAAATAGCGATAGACGACGTACTGCGTGAACAGATTGGCAAAACTTGCTATGTCTACGTAGACGACGTGATCATTTTTTGCGAAAACGAAAAGGATCATGTGGAGCACATAGATTGGGTTCTAAAAAGCTTATGTGAGGCTAACATGAAGGTTTCAAGAGAAAAGACCCATTTTATTAAACAAAGCATACAATATCTATGGTTCATCGTGACTTTGGGTGGGGCAAAGACAGACCCGGAAAAAGTAAAGGCGATACAAAAATATCCAGAACCAAAATCTCTGTACGAATTTAGGTCATTCTTAGGATTGGCCAGTTATTACAGATGTTTTGTCAAAGACTTTGCAGCAATTGCAAAGCCGTTGACAAACCTGTTGAAAGTAGAGAACGGGACCATCAGCAAACACATGTCAAAGAAAACAACCATAGATTTTGGTATTCCAGAACGAGATGCGTTCGAAAAATTAAGGAATGTGCTAGCCTCAGAAGACGTCACTCTCAGATACCCAGATTTCTAAAAACCATTTGACCTAACAACAGATGCCTCTGCCTATGGCATTGGTGCAGTACTGTCTCAGGACAACCGACCCATAACGATGATTTCAAGGGCATTAAAACATAGCGAGACGCATTATGCCACCAACGAAAGAGAACTATTAGCTATAGTTTGGGCCCTGGGGAAACTACAGCAGTACCTATATGGTACAAGAGACATTCACTGATCACCAGCCATTAACATTTGCGGAGTCTGATAGAAATCCCAATGCAAAGATAAAAAGATGGAAAGCGTATATCGATGAACATAACATAAAGAAAACCACGTAGCAGACGCACTCTCGCGACAAAACGTGAATGCTCTGCAAAGTGAAATAATATCCGATGCTGCGACAATTCATAGCGAATTATCCGTGACCTATACGATAGAAGCCACGGAAAACCTTTGAATTGTTTCAGAAACCAGATAGTTTTAGAGGAATCAAGGTTTTCTCTAAAACGAGACTTCATACTTTTTGGCGAAAAAACGCGCCACAAAATTCACTTCACTGACAGAAACGAGCTCTTAAACGAAGTTAACGCAGTAGTTAACCCTAATGTGGTCAACGCCATATATTGTGATCTGCCAACGCTGGCGTATATCCAGCACGAGTTAGTGAGAACCTTCCCGTCAACAAAGTTTTGGTATTGTAAAAATATGGTAACCGACATAGTTAACAAAACAGAACAAAGGGAAATTGCCACAACAGGTGCTCTCGGGCGCACAGAGCCGCACAAGAGAACATTAAGCAAATTTTAGAAGAGTATTACTTCCCAAAAATGACCAGGCTGGTTACAGAAGTTGTGGCCAACTGCAAAATTTTCACTATGGCCAAATATGACAGGCATCCGAAGAAACAGGTTCTCGGAGAAACACCAACGCCATCGTTTTCCGGCGAGCGGTTGCACATTGACATTTTCTCGACTGACAGGAAACAATTCCTGACATGCATTGATAAATTCTCAAAATTCGCAGTAGTGCAACCAATACTGTCACGTACCATAGCGGATATAAAAGGCCCTATCACTCAAATAGTAAACTTATTCCCCAAAACAAAGGTTGTGTATTGTGATAATGAAGCAGATTTTAATTCAGAGACCATTACATCGTTATTAAAAAATAATTTTGGGATTGACATTGTAAATGCACCGCCATTACATAGTGTTTCTAATGGCCAGGTGGAACGATTCCACAGCACATTGTCGGAAATCGCTAGATGCATTAAGCTGGAAAGAAAGATCGACGATACCGTCGAACTGATCTTACTTGCAACTATAGAGTACAACAGTTCACTGCATTCAGTGACAGGCAAAAGACCGATAGAAGTGATACACTCATCGACTGATGAGTTTAGGGAAGCCATTAGGGCAAAAATTGAGAAAGCTCAACAAAAACAACTGGACAGGAATAACACACACAGACAAAACAGAGTGTTTGAGGTAGGAGAAAAAGTCTTCACCAAGTCCAACAAAAGACTAGGAAACAAACTTACCCCCTTATGCTCAGAAGAGGAAATTCAGGCAGACCTAGGAACGTCTGTACTTATTAAGGGGAGGGTGGTCCACAAGGACAATATAAAATAGATATTAGTTTAACATTCATAAGTTGGTAATAGAATTAAGAAACACAGTAAAGTTAATCAAATTTTATTTTCTCTTGCGGGCTTATTTGATCGCTTTTATTTTTAATAAATACAATAAATGCTCGGATCACCGACTATTCCCACTCAAGCTACATACCAATAGTAGATGGAAATGCACAATCGATTGTGCACAACATGCCTATGCTAGACATTCAAGTAATCTGTCCGAATTTTTGTGTATAATAGAAGAAACAGAAAAGTTGTCCGAGTATTTTCCGCAGTCTCATATGAGAAAACTACTAGAAGTAGATGCAAACCATACTACATACATAGAAGTGCATCATAGAATTGCCGCCAGAAGGTTGGATTTCCTTGGGACAGCACTTAAAGTCGTGGCTGGCACACCAGACGCTAAAGACCTAGAAAAAATTAGAATGACCGAAACAAAGTTAATCGAATCAAACAACAGACAGGTAATAATAAATACAGAAACCCAGAAACAGATAAACCAGCTCACTGACACGGTAAATCAAATAATTAAAGCAAAAAAGGCTGATTTGATAGACACACCACACTTATATGAGGCATTATTTGCCAGAAATAGAATGTTAATAAATGAAATCCAAAATTTAATGCTCACAATCACTCTGGCAAAAGCCAATATCATAAACGATGACCTAAAATCTGTGCTTATTGAACATCCCACAGAAATTCCTATAGTTAGTCTGATGGAAGCATCTAGTATTAAGATGCTACAGTCCGAAAATATTGTCCACATTTTAATCAAATATCCCAGAATTAAGCTTATATGTAGAAAGGTCAGCATCCTCCCCGTGTCCCATGAGCATACAATACTTCAGCTTCAAGATGACACCGTAGCTGAATGCGACAAGGACGTTCTAGCAGTAACAAGCTGCACCACAGCAACCTACGCATCGATCTGCAAGTTGGCCACACACGACACCTGGGCACGCGAATTGCACGCCGGACGCACAGCGCGTTGTAACACGCAGCCCAGTCACCTGGAAAGTATCACAATGGTAGACGATTGCATCATGGTCTTGAACGAGAGTCCCGCTAACATCAGCACCGATGACGGCTCGACAATATCAGTCAACGGTACGTTCCTCATCACATTTGAGCGCGTAGCTGTCATCAACGGAACGAAATACGTGAACCAACGTGAGATCATAGACAGGATGCCGGGCATAGTAGCTTCGCCAACACTTACAATCATTGGCCACGACCCAGTCCTGAGCTTGCCACTATTACGAAGGATGAACAACCACAACCTACATGTCATCCAGGAACTTCAAGAAGAGGTAGCATCGGCCGGGTCACCTAAGGCATGGTTTGCTGCCGCAGTTGGGTTCAGCCTGAGTCTCAGCAGTTCCATCCTCCTCTACCAGAAGTTGAGGGGAAGACGAGCCTCACAGAAGATACAGGAAATCGTGGACAACTACAAGATGAACGGGGACGGTCATACTTCTGAGGGGAGAGTAGTTAACGAGTGCCCCTCGCACATTGTTGTGTAACATAAAAAACCGCAAATGTTAGCCAACAGTTGCACTCAAGATGCCAAATCAGCGAACTTCAGTTCAGCGCCCTGAATGTGACGGTCAACCGGCGGTAATCTGATATCTTGCACATGCCGCAAGATCAGCATTATCGCTTATGCCAAGTCGGCTTACCGACTGTAGCTTTGTAGCTCTAAGTACATATATTTTGTAGCTTTGCATTCTTTGGCAATTAAATACTTTTTATTCAGCTTATGCCCCAGCTTGCTGGTGGCTCCTAGTTTTAGTTCTGTTCTTATAACGAAAGCTAACGCTTGTTAATAATCCTTGCTCCGGCAACCAGCCGTAAACACTTTGAATTATTAATTATATACCACTGTACCACAAGGCCAGTGATAAGAGAGACAGTTAGGTTAGGTTAGGTTCAGGCGGTAGCCTGGGGGAGTGATGAAACCCTCCCAAGCTCACTTGGACCTGTAGAAGGTCCGTTGTGGTGCCGCATGGGCGTGTGCCCCTTCCCAGTGCCTAAAAACCGTGGAGAAACAGGCTGTTGCAAATTAAGGGCAGTCCCATCCGGAGGCTTGGATGAATCTGGACAAGGTCCCCGGTTTGATTTCGGACAGGTCCGAAATGTCCGTGAGGAAAGCGGCCCCGAGAATACGAAGACGACGATTTCCAAGGGCCGGGCAGTGGCAGAAGAAGTGGGGGACCGATTCCTCCTCTTCCTCGTCGCGACAACTCCTGCAGAAGTCGTTATGAGGGATTGACAGTCTAGAGGCATGAGTGCCGATCTGCCAGTGTCCCGAAATGGCTCGAGTAACTGCAGAGCACTGTGCTCTGCTGAGCCTATACAGCTCCGCTGAGCGCTTCTTCGATCGATATGGCCATATCAATCTTGAGATTTTACAGGAAACGGTTTGCTGCCATCTCCTATTGGCACTTTGCACGAACAATTCGTGCGTGAGGAGCCTGCACGTAGCCAGAGGCATCGCTACCTGCTTCCTCTCCATAAGGAGAGGAATTGTAGTACCCTGCCTTGCTAGCTCGTCGGCGGCGTCGTTCCCCTCGATGTCCCTGTGGCCTGGGACCCATATAAGGAAGAGGTCTAACTGATCTGCGATCTCGTGCAGAGACCTGCGGCAGTAATTTACAGTCGCTGAGTTCGACGATATTGCGCCTAGAGCTTTAATAGCTGCTTGGCTGTCCGAGAAAACGCACACTAAGTGCGTGTCTAGAAGTAGTTTGGAGACGATGGAAATGGCCTCCTTGATGGCTACAACCTCCGCTTGGAACACTCTGCAGTGGTCCGGGAGCCTGAAGCAATGACTGATGTTCAGCTCGCTGTATTTTATATTCTTAAGTTAATGAACCTTTTGTTATATATGAATCTTTTGAATCTTGATTAATAGAACTATTTGGAATTAACATGAATTTGGAATAAATAACAACCATTCTGTCTAAGTACATAATGCCAATGATGCATCGAGTGTAATAATGCAGCGGTAGTTACGTTAGGGGCCATGCCAACATCGTTCCACGCATTGCCGAAGGTAGGGAGGGTATAGAGGAACTAGTGATCTCCTACACCTAGGATCACTAAATTAAATACGCGACTACCGGATTCCTTCTTGCCATCTATGCCGACCGGGGATTGATTACATTTGTTTTTTTTTTTTTTGATCAAAGTAGATTCTGTGTCAGTGCACTTAAATTTTTATAATATGGCGAGAACAAGGAAGTATAGGGATAGGAAAGACCCCGACCCCATCCGGCGAGCTGAGCCCAGAGCGCAGTATAGTGCACTAACCCCGATTCCCTTTCCTGCTGAGGCTGCATTGCCAACAAGATTTAACCAGCCCGTAGCCGTAACTTTATAAAATGGCGCCCAACGTGGGGCCGAAGACGAAACGACGTGTTATAATCGGGAAAGTGTAGAAAAGATACGATTATTTCCAGATGAGGATAATTCCGAACGGTTGGAGTAACCTTCGTGTTTCACGGTTAAGCTCTGTTAATACATCCATTAGCCTGTTAATTAGAAAATTCGGTATATCGTGTAGACGTGTAGTTAGCTTTTGGAATGGAGCTTTCAATTCGACTGAGTAGGGATTGGTCTACCAAGAAATGACGGCGTGAACTGTATAGATGTCTGAAGAAAATATTTTAGTAGAATAAAGATGTTAGTGCCGTGTATCTGAGCTGTGGAATTTGCGATTGCAATTCAGGATTTTGTATTGATCGACCCAACCAGACGCACGACCACTTTCAACTTTATAGGAACATGACTTGTTCGGTACTTGGAATGGCGGGTCTTCTAGAAACTTTGAGTTCCCGACGAGTATCAGACATAGTCTAATAGGAACCTTTAATATCCATTTAATTCAATAATCATAGAGGCAGAAGAGAGGAGTTACACATCGATGTAGAATTGGCATTTGTGGAAAAGACAGAAAATATTTTGCTGATTGAAAAAAAAAAAATAAAAAACATTAAGAGGAAATATGGCCAGTAAAGATAATAGCTTTGAAACTGCATTAAATCAGCATGGCTATTGTCGCATTTGCCACGATAAACTTGAGAAAGATCAATTGTTTGCCACGACACCGTGTCAACATCAATTTCACCATTCCTGTTTGACCGATTGGCTTAAGAGTTCACCGAGTTGTCCAACCTGTCGCGGACTATGCACTACAGAATCGTTAGTTCGGGGAAATGTTGATTTGGCGACGGAATTAAATAACGCGGACCTTGCAGAGGTAGGAGATTCGAACACTGAAGGAATTCCCCTCGATGCGCCAGGGCCAAGTGGAAGTAGATTTCGAGGTAGAGGCAGAGGCGCTATTCCCAAGTCAAATATAGTAACGAGATCTAAGCAAAGGGAGGGAAATCCTACCCCTACAGACCCAACTAGCCAATCGCTGAATTCATCTAACGCCATGGATAAAAGTGAAATTGTTAATTTGGTAAGGTCAATGATGGGCACCCAACAAAAAACGCTGTTGGAGAAGCTAACCGCCCATATAGAGACAGCATTGAGCCATCAGCTGAGTTCGTTTCAATTGAGATCGGGACTTGCGGAGCAGGCTTCGAATTATCAGCATGTACCAGCAGACGTTAGGAGTAGAGCAAGACAAGAGGCAGACTTAAGGAATACTAGCAATCGCTCTTCAGTTTCAATTTCACCAGAAAAGGTAGGACATGTTATTCAAAACTGGAAGGTAAAGTTTGACGGTAGTAAGGACGGTCTATCGGCCACAGAATTTATTTACCGGGTACGTTCCTTGACGGCACAGACCCTGGGAAACAATTTCCAGCTGGTTTGCGATCATTTGCACTTATTGTTATCCGCAAAAGCAGGTGATTGGTTCTGGCAGTTCCATCGTAAACATGAAGAGTTCGCGTGGGAGACTTTTTGTCTGGAATTTAGGGATAAATATGACGATGCTGCCACGGATGTCGACATATGGCGTAGAATCGCGAAACGAAAGCCAGGGGAAAATGGACCTTTTGATTCCTATCAGAATAGTATAGAAGAGTTGGTGAATAGACTCGAGCGTAGCCGCCTACCAGAATGCGACCTTGTTAAGCTGTTGATTGACAATTCGAAAAGTACACTTCATCACGAGTTACTACATTTGAATATCACTTCGATAAAGAAATTACTTTTAGAGGTTAAAAAGCACGAACAATTTTATTCGGAACTTCGAAACCCTTCTTACAAAACGCCTTTTGTAAACCGGCGCAACATCTCCGAGATCTCTCCGGAGAGGGAACACCTTGAGGAGCCTGAACCAATAATATCAGCGATCATGCGTAATAAGATGTCCTGCTGGAATTGTGATAAGATAGGGCATAGATGGGATGATTGTGTGGAACCTAGAAGCATATTTTGTTACGGTTGTGGAACCAAGAATTTTTACAAGCCACGTTGCTCTAAGTGCCATCCTTCGGAAAACCGGCTGCGGGATGCGTCAACGAACCCCCTGTAGGCACATCCGTACCAAACAATAGCGAAAGCATCAGTCAGACTATAGATGAGGGTTTAGCTAAAACCGCTATGGACTCAGGATTTTTATCGGATAAACGACCAACTAGATATTTACCCTTACATGTAAGACTGTCAAATTACAAGAAAGCTAGAAATAGGATCTTTGTACCATATCAAAAATCTGTACAAAATCTAAAAGATCTACCCTTCGATTACGAAAATTTTGGAAAACAGTTGTTAGCACTCGACAATGCTTAATTGCTTCCATATTCAGTACGGGAGATAATCGTCTGTACACACCCATCACGATTGAAGACAAGGTTTACAACGCCTTGTTAGATTCTGGAGCGTCGGTTAGTTGCGTTGGCAACAATGCCGTGCTCTCCTTAACCATCCGCAATCACGTAAGTGTTCGGGAAGGGTTAAAACAGCCATCGGAACCAAATGCTCGGTTGAGGGCATTTTCACAGCGACTATTACATATCGTAGTCTCACGGAAAGTATAGATTTTTTCATCATACCAAACTTAACCCAAGAGGTTTACTTAGGAATTGACTTTTTTAGGAAATTTAAACTTGCTGATCGACTCATGAGCGAAAGTGTCTCTGAGTTAGATATAGGTCCCACGGAGGATGAGGAAAGCTCACCCAAGTTACACAAACTTTCTAGTAAAGAGCAGGAGAGACTGCAAGGTGTCGTCGAAATTTTTCCTTCGTACGAACGAGACGGATTGGGCAGAACCAGCATTATTTCGCACTCGATCGACGTAGGTGATGCTAAGGCGATTAAACAAAGACACTGGCCAATCTCCCCTGCGCGCGAAAAACTTATGTTTGCTGAGGTAGATAACATGTTAGCTCTCGATATCATAGAACCTTCTTGCAGTCCTTGGAGTAGTAATTGTGTTCTTGTTCAACAAGGTGATAAGGTTCGGTTGTGTTTAGACTCTCGCGAGATCAAATACACGAGGAAGGATGCTTACCCCTTACCACATATTGACGGGATCTTAAGCCGCTTACCTCCAGCGCGGTATATAACTGGTCTTGATATGAAACATGCTTTCTGGCAAATACCATTGGACGAGCCATCACGACCGTATACTGCGTTTACCGTTCCGAATCGTCCACTGTACCAATATAAGGTCATGCCATTTGGTCTGACAAATGCACCTCAGACCTTATGCCGCTTAATGGACCATGTCATACCCCCACATTTACGGAATCGAGTTTTTGTATATCTCGATGACTTGCTTGTTCTATCGGATGACTTTGATTCGCACTTGATTCTTTTGCAAGAAATCGCACTATGCTTAAGAAAAGCGAATATCACCATCAACGTTCGAAAATCTAAATTCTGCATGAGAGAGATTAAATATCTTAAATATCTCGGTTTCATAATTTCGGATGGTCAGATCAAGACTGATTCATTTTAGATTCAGGCAATCAACGACTTCCCAATTCCAACAACGGTAAAGCAGTTACGACGGTTTCTCGGTTTATCCGGATGGTATCGACGTTTCGTCGAGAATTATGCCTCCGTGAGCTATCCATTGACCGAGATGCTTAAGAAACAGAATACTTCCTTAATATGGAATGAAACCGCAACCAATGCTTTTGAAGAATTGAAACAAAGATTAACATCAGCTCCAATCCCCAGAACTCCTGATTTTTCTAAGAAATTCATCTTATTGTGTGATGCTAGTTCTTTTGGTCTCGGGTGCGTCCTAGCTCAAGAGAATGAAGAAGGCTTCGAAATGCCAATTGGATACATGTCGGTTAAGTTATCCAAAGCTCAACGGAATTATTCCGTTACAGAACTAGAATGTCTAGCAGTTATTAAGGGAATTAAGAAATTTCGAGCTTACATAGAAGGCCAGGAATTCTTAGTAATAACCGACCATGCAGCATTGCAGTGGTTGATGCGACAAAAGGATTTGTCTGGAAGGCTCGCGCAATGGGCTATACAGTTACAGGGTTTTGATTTTCGCATTGAACACCGGAAGGGTTCACAAAATTTTATTGCTGACACTCTGTCAAGGCAAAATGAATCGTCAGTAGATGAGTTTATAGATCTAGGGCCGATCATCGATTTAGAGTCCGAGCATTTCACTTCGTTGGAATATCTGGATTTAATTGAACGCATTCAGCAGAACCAAGAGAAACTTCCAGATTTAAAAATAACAGATGGCTATGTATACAAACGCACCGAAGCTTCGATTGGAGATTCTGAATCTGACCACCAGTCGTGGAAATTATGGGTACCCTCTGGCCTAGTCAGTAGTGTTATCAAACAAGCCCATGATTCTCCTAGCGCATCACATGGCGGGATGGGTAAAACCGTTGAAAAACTTAAGAGATACCTGTTCTGGCCCAAGATATTGGTTCAAATCCGAGAGTATGTGAATAATTGTGTCATTTGTAAACAGACCAAAAGTCCCAATATAGTATTACGACCACCATTGGGAAAGCCAATGCAATCAGAGAGAACGTTTCAACGACTCTACATGGATCTGTTAGGTCCATACCCTCGTTCAAAGGCAGGCAATATCGGATTATTAATAATCGTGGATCATTGTACAAAATTCCATTTCCTCTGTCCATTGAAACGATTCACTTCCGGAAAGATTTGAGAGTACTTAGAAAATTCCATTTTCTTTACGTTTGGAGTGCCGGAATCCATCTTAACGGACAATGGTTCTCAATTTCGATCAGGATTCTTTGAGGCTTTTCTAACTCGATTTTCAATTAAACATATTTGTACCGCTTTTTATTCGCCTCAAGCGAATGCAAGCGAGCGCTTAAACCGATCGGTTTTGGCGGCGATCCGTGCGTACGTGGGGAAAGATCACACTACCTGGGATCAACGACTGAATGAGATTAACGGTGCTATTCGATCCAGTCTACATACAACCACCGGATATTCTCCTTACTTCCTTACGATTGGGCAAAACATGATTTTGAATGGCAAGGATTACGAATTGCTCAGGAAACTTAACTTGCTATCAGATGATTCTAGAGTTAATTACCCCGATGCTCTGCAGTTGGCAAGGTATGCAGCAAAGGTCAACAATGCAAAGGCTCATGCAACCAACGCGAGGGTATACAATTTGAGGAGTAGAAACATACAATTCAACGTCGGAGATCAGGTTTACGTTCGCAATTTCTCCAAAAGCAACGCGTCTAAACAATTCAGCCATAAATTAGCGCAGGTGTTTGTGACAGCAACATTAACGAAAAAGCTAAGTCCTGTTTATTACGATTTATCGAACGAGAAAGGAAAGAAAATGGGAGAATACCACGTAAAAGATATTCAAAACCGCTAATTCACTGTCCTTCTTTTCTTTTCTTTTCGATTACGATCCCTGTCGATCACTCCGGGACATAATCTGGTGGTGGAGAGTGTAGTGGCCAGTGAAGCAAACCCAGATTAAATTCCCTAATAATTTCCCAGATATAAAGCAGATTCAAATCACGCGCCAACTTTATTAGTTCGAACACCAAGGCTTTAAAAACAGCTACTTCGAATATGGAGCTTTAATTGCTCGAATGTTCTTTTTCGTCTCTCGAGACCGAATTCCATGGAAGGGTCCCGTTAAAGCTCGTCTATGCCGCTTAAGCCGACAGCGACGGTGAACACGCGGATCAATTCCATTTTTCTCCCAAAACACTTCGGTTGTGCCTGTGCCAATAGTGGCAAACTCTAGTGGAAGTTCACGTGTCCCTGTATTACATAATACATACCAAATTACATAACTGCAAGTCGGCGGAGAATCGACTAAAAAGCAAGATCAAGCTATATTGTGTGGTGAAAGTGCAAAGTGCTACGTAGAGAAAAAGAAGGTGATTATAGAGGAAAGCAGGTTTGGTACATTCACTGAATTCCGAATCTATTACAGAATCTCTTGGTCACTGGAGGTCTGCCGTGCTTTGGCGCTCTCACGCCTAACCCCCCCACGCAACCTCCAGTGTCTTATTTTTGGCCGCTTCGAATTACCAGCGTTTCCGTTGTACGGACGATCTGTATCGACCTTTGAATGCCCTATAAGCGTATCTTGCGAGATGCAACTCAACATCCTTGATGCGGAATCGACAACGCCTAGGAATTAAAGTGGAAATTTATGTCAGCTAAAATTGTGCAGAAGATGTGAATACAAGATCAGGAATCGGAATTTAGGGTGACCTGGGTCGTGGACAACATGTGATCATCGATTCGTGAGTACGAACATACCCGCGAAATAGCAGGGTATAGCAGCGGGGCAGCGTAATGAAAGGGAGAGCGTGATAGCTCACACGCCAAGAGCGAGCTTTCGTTCGAAGAGAATTCGGACATATGCGTGCGTATGCACACACATATAAACGTGCATTAATTTGATCATCGACATTCTCTTTGCTTTGTCTTGTTCTTTTCTTTTGCTTGCATTCTTGTGTTTGCACTTCAATTAAATTTGACTTTAAATGTAAAATCATATAAACATATACAGTTATATTAAGGAATATCTTTCCTATAGAATTAATTTCTTTATCATATGTCTTAAGTCCTTTCCTAATCAACTCAATGTTAAGCCTTGATTCACTCTGGCAATGTCGGCCAAAATGTCATTCTTTAATTCTTTACTATTTTTATATAATTAATATTGTTCCACAGCTACCGAAGCAGTTCATTGGGCCCAACGAGCTCGTCAAGGAAAGTGTTTGAATTTGGTAATGATCATTAAATTCGTATTGAATGGAAATGTTGACCTTCGTGAGTAAAAAGGCTCAGTTTTGCTATGAATTGTATTTTATATTCTTAAGTTAATGAACCTTTTGTTATATATGAATCTTTTGAATCTTGATTAATAGAACTATTTTGAATTAACATGAATTTGGAATAAATAACAACCATTCTGTCTAAGTACATAATGCCAATGATGCATCGATTGTAATAATGCAGCGGTAGTTACGTTAAGTGCCATGCCAACATCGTTCCACGCATTGCCGAAGGTAGGGAGGGTATAGAGGAACTAGTGATCTCCTACACCTAGGATCACTAAATTAAATACGTGACTACCGGATTCCTTCTTGCCATCTAGGCCGACCGGGGATTGATTACATTTGTTTTTTTTGTTTTGATCAAAGTAGATTCTGTGTCAGTGCACTTAAATTTTTATAATATGGCGAGAACAAGGAAGTATAGGGATAGGAAAGACCCCGACCCCATCCGGCGAGCTGAGCCCAGAGCGCAGTATAGTGCACTAACCCCGATTCCCCTTTCCTGCTGAGGCTGCATTGCCAACAAGATTTAACCAGCCCGTAGCCGTAACATTATAAAATGGCGCCCAACGTGGGGCCGAAGACGAAACGACGTGTTATAATCGGAAAAGTGTAGAAAAGATACGATTATTTCCAGATGATGATAATTCCGAACGGTTGGAGTAACCTTCGTGCTTCACGGTTAAGCTCTGTTAATACATCCATTAGCCTGTTAATTAGAAAATTCGGTATATCGTGTAGACGTGTAGTCAGCTTTTGGAATGGAGATTTCAATTCGCCTGAGTAGGGATTGGTCTACCAAGAAATGACGGCGTGAACTGTATAGATGTCTGAAGAAAATATTTTAGAAGAATAAAGATGTTAGTGCCGTGTATCTGAGCTGTGGAATTTGCGATTGCAATTCAGGATTTTGTATTGATCGACCCAACCAGACGCACGACCACTTTCAACTTTATAGGAACATGACTTGTTCGGTACTTGGAATGGCGGGTCTTAGAGAAACTTTGAGTTCCCGACGAGTATCAAACATAGTCTAATAGGAACCTTTAATATCCATTTAATTCAATAATCATAGAGGCAGAAGAGAGGAGTTACACATCGATGTAGAATTGGCATTTGTGGAAAAGACAGAAAATATTTTGCTGATCGAAAAAAAAAAAAAAAATTAAGAGGAAATATGGCCAGTAAAGATAATAGCTTTGAAACTGCATTAAATCAGCATGGCTATTGTCGCATTTGCCACGATAAACTTGAGAAAGATCAATTGTTTGCCACGACACCGTGTCAACATCAATTTCACCATTCCTGTTTGACCGATTGGCTTAAGAGTTCACCGAGTTGTCCAACCTGTCGCGGACTATGCACTACAGAATCGTTAGTTCGGGGAAATGTTGATTTGGCGACGGAATTAAATAACGCGGACCTTGCAGAGGTAGGAGATTCGAACACTGAAGGAATTCCCCTCGATGCGCCAGGGCCAAGTGGAAGTAGATTTCGAGGTAGAGGCAGAGTCGCTATTCCCAAGTCAAATATAGTAACGAGATCTAAGCAAAGGGAGGGAAATCCTACCCCTACAGACCCAACTAGCCAATCGCTGAATTCATCTAACGCCATGGATAAAAGTGAAATTGTTAATTTGGTAAGGTCAATGATGGGCACCCAACAAAAGACGTTGTTGGAGAAGCTAACCGCTCATATAGAGACAGCATTGAGCCATCAGCTGAGTTCGTTTCAATTGAGATCGGGACTTGCGGAGCAGGCTTCGAATTATCAGCATGTACGAGCGAGATGAATATGTAGAGTAAGCCAAGAGGCAGACTTAAGGAATACTAGCAATCGCTCTTCAGTTTCAATTTCACCAGAAAAGGTAGGACATGTTATTCAAAACTGGAAAGTAAAGTTTGACGGTAGTAAGGACGGTCTATCGGCCACAGAATTTATTTACCGGGTACGTTCCTTGACGGCACAGACCCTGGGAAACAATTTCCAGCTGGTTTGCGATCATTTGCACTTATTGTTATCCGCAAAAGCAGGTGATTGGTTCTGGCAGTTCCATCGTAAACATGAAGAGTTCGCGTGGGAGACTTTTTGTCTGGCATTTAGGGATAAATATGACGATGCTGCCACGGATGTCGACATATGGCGTAGAATCGCGAAACGAAAGCCAGGGGAAAATGAACCTTTTGATTCCTATCAGAATAGTATAGAAGAGTTGGTGAATAGACTCGAGCGTAGCCGCCTACCAGAATGCGACCTTGTTAAGCTGTTGATTGACAATTCGAAAAGTACACTTCATCACGAGTTACTACATTTGAATATCACTTCGATAAAGAAATTACTTTTAGAGGTTAAAAAGCACGAACAATTTTATTCGGAACTTCGAAACCTTTCTTACAAAACGCCTTTTGTAAACCGGCGCAACATCTCCGAGATCTCTCCGGAGAGGGAACACCTTGAGGAGCCTGAACCAATAATATCAGCGATCATGCGTAATAAGATGTCCTGCTGGAATTGTGATAAGATAGGGCATAGATTGGATGATTGTGTGGAACCTAGAAGCATATTTTGTTACGGTTGTGGAACCAAGAATGTTTACAAGCCACGTTGCTCTAAGTGCCATTCTTCGGAAAACCGGCTGCGGGATGTGTCATCGAACCCCCTGTAGGCACATACCAAAACATAGCGAAAGCATCAGTCAGACTATAGATGAGGGTTTAGCTAAACCGCTATGGACTCAGGATTTTTTATCGAAATCACGTAAGTGTTCGGGAAGGGTTAAAACAGCCAGTGGAACCAAATGCTCGGTTGAGGGCATTTTCACAGCGACTATTACATATCGTAGTCTCACGGAAAGTATAGATTTTTTCATCATACCAAACTTAACCCAAGAGGTTTACTTAGGAATTGACTTTTTTAGGAAATTTAAACTTGCTTATCGACTCATGAGCGAAAGTGTCTCTGAGTTAGATATAGGTCCCACGGAGGATGAGGAAAGCTCACCCAAGTTACACAAACTTTCTAGTAAAGAGCAGGAAAGACTGCAAGGTGTCGTCGAAATTTTTCCTTCGTACGAACGAGACGGATTTGGCAGAACCAGCATTATTTCGCACTCGATCGACGTAGGTGATGCTAAGGCGATTAATCAAAGACACTGGCCAATCTCCCCTGCGCGCGAAAAACTTATGTTTGCTGAGGTAGATAACATGTTAGCTCTCGATATCATAGAACCTTCTTGCAGTCCTTGGAGTAGTAATTGTGTTCTTATTCAAAAAGGTGATAAGGTTCGGATGTGTTTAGACTCTCGCGAGATCAATAAATACACGAGGAAGGATGCTTACCCCTTACCACATATTGACGGGATCTTAAGCCGCTTACCTCCAGCGCGGTATATAACTGGTCTTGATATGAAACATACTTTCTGGCAAATACCATTGGACGAGCCATCACGACCGTATACTGCGTTTACCGTTCCGAATCGTCCACTGTACCAATATAAGGTCATGCCATTTGGTCTGACAAATGCACCTCAGACCTTATGCCGCTTAATGGACCATGTCATACCCCCACATTTACGGAATCGAGTTTTTGTATATCTCGATGACTTGCTTGTTCTATCGGATGACTTTGATTCGCACTTGATTCTTTTGCAAGAAATCGCACTATGCTTAAGAAAAGCGAATATCACTATCAACGTTCGAAAATCTAAGTTCTGCATGAGAGAGATTAAATATCTCGGTTTCATAATTTCGGATGGTCAGATCAAGACTGATTCATTGAAGATTCAGGCAATCAACGACTTCCCAATTCCAACAACGGTAAAGCAGTTACGACGGTTTCTCGGTTTATCCGGATGGTATCGACGTTTCGTCGAGAATTATGCCTCCGTGAGCTATCCATTGACCGAGATGCTTAAAAAACAGAATACTTCCTTAATATGGAATGAAACCGCAACCAATGCTTTTGAAGAATTGAAACGAAGATTAACATCAGCTCCAATCCTCAGAACTCCTGATTTTTCTAAGAAATTCATCTTATTGTGTGAGGCTAGTTCTTTTGGTCTCGGGTGCGTCCTAGCTCAAGAGAATGAAGAAGGCTTCGAAATGCCAATTGGATACATGTCGGTTAAGTTATCCAAAGCTCAACGGAATTATTCCGTTACAGAACTAGAATGTCTAGCAGTTATTAAGGGAGTTAAGAAATTTCGAGCTTACATAGAAGGCCAGGAATTCTTAGTAATAACCGACCATGCAGCATTGCAGTGGTTGATGCGACAAAAGGATTTGTCTGGAAGGCTCGCGCGATGGGCTATACAGTTACAGGGTTTTGATTTTCGCATTGAACACCGGAAGGGTTCACAAAATGTTATTGCTGACACTCTGTCAAGGCAAAATGAATCGTCAGTAGATGAGTTTATAGATCTAGGGCCGATCATCGATTTAGAGTCCGAGCATTTCACTTCGTTGGAATATCTTGATTTAATTGAACGCATTCAGCAGAACCAAGAGAAACTTCCAGATTTAAAAATAACAGATGGCTATGTATACAAACGCACCGAAGTTTCGATTGGAGATTCTGAATCTGACCACCAGTCGTGGAAATTATGGGTACCCTCTGGCCTAGTCAGTAGTGTTATCAAACAAGCCCATGATTATCCTAGCGCATCACATGGCGGGATGGGTAAAACCGTTGAAAAACTTAAGAGATACCTGTTCTGGCCCAAGATATTGGTTCAAATCCGAGAGTATGTGAATAATTGTGTCATTTCTAAACAGACCAAAAGTCCCAACATAGTATTACGACCACCATTGGGAAAGCCAATGCAATCAGAGAGACCGTTTCAACGACTCTACATGGATCTGTTAGGTCCATACCCTCGTTCAAAGGCAGGGAATATCGGATTATTAATAATCGTGGATCATTGTACAAAATTCCATTTCCTCTGTCCATTGAAACGATTCACTTCCGGAAAGATTTGCGAGTACTTAGAAAATTACATTTTCTTTACGTTTGGAGCGCCGGAATCCATCTTAACGGACAATGGTTCTCAATTTCGATCAGGATTCTTTGAGGCTTTTCTAACTCGATTTTCAATTAAACATATTTGTACCGCTTTTTATTCGCCTCAAGCGAATGCAAGCGAGCGCTTAAACCGATCGGTTTTGGCGGCGATCCGTGCGTACGTGGGGAAAGATCACACTACCTGGGATCAACGACTGAATGAGATTAACGGTGCTATTCGATCCAGTCTACATACAACCACCGGATATTCTCCTTACTTCCTTACGTTTGGGCAAAACATGATTTTGAATGGCAAGGATTACGAATTGCTCAGGAAACTTAACTTGCTATCAGATGATTCTAGAGTTAATTACCCCGATGCTCTGCAGTTGGCAAGGTATGCAGCAAAGGTCAACAATGCAAAGGCTCATGCAACCAACGCGAGGGTATACAATTTGAGGAGTAGAAACATACAATTCAACGTCGGAGATCAGGTTTACGTTCGCAATTTCTCCCAAAGCAACGCGTCTAAACAATTCAGCCATAAGTTAGCGCAGGTGTTTGTGACAGCAACAGTAACTAAAAAGCTAAGTCCTGTTTATTACGAATTACCGAACGAGAAAGGAAAGAAAATGGGAGTATACCACGTAAAGGATATTCAAACCCGCTAATTCACTGTCCTTCTTTTCTTTTCGATTACGATCCCTGTCGATCATTCCGGGACGTAATCTGGTGGTGGAGAGTGTAGTGGCCAGTGAAGCAAACCCAGATTAAATTCCCTAATAATTTCCCAGATATAAAGCAGATTCAAATCACGCGCCAACTTGATTAGTTCGAACACCAAGGCTTTAAAACCAGCTACTTCGAATATGGAGCTTTAATTGCTCGAATGTTCTTTTTCGTCTCTCGAGACCGAATTCCATGAAAGGGTCCCGTTAAAGCTCGTCTATGCCGCTTAAGCCGACAGCGACTGTGAACACACGGATCAATTCCATTGTTCTCCCCAAACACTTCGGTTGTGCCTGTGCCAATAGTGCCAAACTCTGGTGGAAGTTCACGTGTCCCTGTATTACATAATACATACCAAATTACATAACTGCAAGTCGGCGGAGAATCGACTAAAAAGCAAGATCAAGCTATATTGTGTGGTGAAAGTGCAAAGTGCTACGTAGAGAAAAAGAAGGTGATTATAGAGGAAAGCAGGTTTGGTACATTCACTGAATTCCGAATCTATTACAGAATCTCTTGGTCACTGGAGGTCTGCCGTGCTTTGGCGCTCTCACGCCTAACCCCCCTACGCAACCTCCAGTGTCTTAATTTTGGCCGCTTCGAATTACCAGCGTTTCCGTTGTACGGACGATCTGTATCGACTTTTGAATGCCATCTAAGCGTATCTTGCGAGATGCAACTCAACATCCTTGATGCGGAATCGACAACGCCTAGGAATTAAAGTGGAAATTTATGTCAGCTAAAATTGTGCAGAAGATGTGAATACAAGATCAGGAATCGGAATCTAGGGTGACCTGTGTCGTGGACAACATGTGATCATCGATTCGTGAGTACGAACATACCCGCGAAATAGCAGGGTATAGCAGCGGTGCACCGTAATGAAAGGGAGAGCGTGATAGCTCCCACGCCAAGAGCGAGCTTTCGTTCGAAGAGAATTCGGACATATGCGTGCGTATGCACACACATATAAACGTGCATTAATTTGATCATCGACATTCTCTTTGCTTTGTCTTGTTCTTTTCTTTTGCTTGCATTCTTGTGTTTGCACTTCAATTAAATTTGACTTTAAATGTAAAATCATATAAACATATACAGTTATATTAAGGAATATCTTTCATATAGAATTAATTTCTTTATCATACATATGTCCTTTCCTAATCAACTCAATGTTAAGCCTTGATTCACTCTGGCAATGTCGGCCAAAATGTCATTCTTTAATTCTTTACTATTTTTATATAATTAATATTGTTCCACGGCTACCGAAGCAGTTCATTGGGCCCAACGAGCTCGTCAAGGAAAGTGTTTGAATTTGGTAATGATCATTAGTTTCGTATTGAATGCAAATGTTGACCTTCGTGAATAAAAAGGCTCAGTTTTGCTATGAATTGTATTTTATATTCTTAAGTTAATGAACCTTTTGTTATATATGAATCTTTTGAATCTTGATTAATAGAACTATTTGGAATTAACATGAATTTGGAATAAATAACAACCATTCTGTCTAAGTACATAATGCCAATGATGCATCGAGTGTAATAATGCAGCGGTAGTTACGTTAGGGGCCATGCCAACATCGTTCCACGCATTGCCGAAGGTAGGGAGGGTATAGAGGAACTAGTGATCTCCTACACCTAGGATCACTAAATTAAATACGCGACTACCGGATTCCTTCTTGCCATCTATGCCGACCGGGGATTGATTACATTTGTTTTTTTTTTTTGTTTTGATCAAAGTAGATTCTGTGTCAGTGCACTTAAATTTTTATAATATGGCGAGAACAAGGAAGTATAGGGATAGGAAAGACCCCGACCCCATCCGGCGAGCTGAGCCCAGAGCGCAGTATAGTGCACTAACCCCGATTCCCTTTCCTGCTGAGGCTGCATTGCCAACAAGATTTAACCAGCCCGTGTCCTTGGCCTCGCAGTCTGTGATTAGCGGCCTGAGCGCCTGTGGAGGGGGGTCTGGTTGGTCGTGACCCATGTACGTGGAGCAGATTCTCAGTGAGCACCCCTGGCCTTCGAGGCTCACTGCTGTTTGGTCTTCATTGCTGAAATTTGGGAGCAAAAATAAGTGCAAATCTCTTTTTGCAAGGATGCAGGTGCGAGTTTTACCTGCGGAGTCAGCTACGTATAGCTTATAGTCAGGAGTCCTCAGACCAGAGACCCTGTTTCCGAGGATCCAGGGCTCCTGAATGAGGACTATGTCGGCTCCACCCTTGGCTAGGTGGAGCAAGAGAGCAGCGCATGCTGCCTTACAATGGTGGAGGTTTATCTGCAGGAGTATCAGTGACATTCCTGAGGTTCACCTCCACCATTGTCCTGTCGTGCTCGCTCTCCGAAGAGATCCCTAGTGATATCGCTCACGTCTAACACGTAACCATCTAGGATGTCATCCGACACCACTGATGCCACGTCTAACACCGCAGGCTTGATCTCCATGCTAGGGATCTCCGGGGGCTCCAGGTCTGGCTCGACCGTCGATTGCATGTCTTTGGAGTCGGACTTGTACGGTACTACGACTACCTTCTTGTAGCCGTAGTCCACAGCGCCCTCCGTGTCGTGGAGAAGTCTGACCGACTCCTCGTTCAGGACGAGAATGATTTGGCGCCTCTGCCCGTTGCTCTCCTCTACCTTGGCCACCTTCCAATCGGCTGTGGGAAGGTGGGGGTTACAGACCTGCAGAATCCGGAAAATCTTATCCGGCTCTGCAGGCTTCGCCGAGACCCACGCTCTGGCCCTCGGCTTGCTGGGGATGTCCTCCCACTTCACGACCTCCAGCTGGGCTCCTGGGTAGACCTCCTTGAGCGATGCTACCGCCTTCGCGTAGAGGGCCGCCGAGCGAGCATCTTGGCAGGCGATGGCTTTCACCCTGCCTTGGTGCCACCCGGCGTCCTCACACTCCTCCAACTCCTGGAGGAAACGGTCTTGGAGCTCGTTTTCCACGAGGTGCCACTTGTCCCTAGGGATCTGCCCGTCTTTAGAGCCCCTGTCTAGGACTCCAATCAGGGTTTTTCCCCTCGCCACCTCGGCAAACGAGCGGTTGCTCAGTGTCTTCGTCCTCTTGGCCTGTTGGACTTGTGTGGCGGTGTCCTCCGCCGAGCGTTGCCGCTTGCTTGGGGCCTTGGCTGTGGCCTTGCCAGCTTTGGCTGGCTGGTAGTCGGGCAGGACTGTCTTGGCCCATCGCCGCGATTCGATTCCCTGGGCAGACGCCAGGAACACCGGGTCGTCGTTGTTCAGGATGAAGGCCGCACGTCTTTTGTCTTTGAACTTGGGCCTATCTTTCGAGGCAGAGGCGCCGCCTGCCGGGGTTGTCAAGGGGTTCCCGGTCCCAAGGGGTCCGCCAGCCGCGATATCGCTCTGCATGGTCGCCTCCCCGGTAACCGGGTCGCCCTTGGGGCCCCCCGACGTGGATTGGCCCGATTGGCTTTTCGGTCCTATCCTCACAGCGCCTGCTGCCGGTGGACCGACTTAGTCTCCTTCCCCGTCTTTTTGGGCACTGGTTTCTCAGATGCGTTTGTAGAGGGATGGTCTTTTCCCTCCGGCACTTTAGGAGGAGTGCCGTGCTCCTTTGCGGTGTTTTTTGTTTTAATATTTAAATTTGGCATATTTGATCCCACGAGTAGGCGGGAAGGGGTTAGTCGCCCGGGGCATAGCCCGCGTGCCCCGGGAAGCCTTATTAAAACTGGAGGTCGGCAGGTATCCAGAGTCCGCATATAATCGACCGAGCACCCCCTCGGCCATGCATCCCTCGGCATATGACAGTGTCACCTTGGATTGGGGTTATTTCACTGAGAGTTTTCTTCTCTCCGCCCGACTACAATTAGCCAGCATCCTGGCAGAGACATGACCGTACCAGGACCTGCTTCCAGCCGCCCTCACGGGGAGAGTATAGTCGCACTTACGCCGGTGTGTACAGTTACGGCGGGTGCCGGTTCGCTCGTGCCCACCTGGATCCTATGACGCGGAGCACAGTCGCCTTGGATCCAGGGCAAGCCATGAACCCGAGTCTACATCGTGACGAGCCGACCCGACATCCGTTTATCCCCCTGTAGCACCCGACGGCTGACGGCCAGAGAGACAGTTATCTCTCCAACATAATCTTCATAAAGGATTATATACCACGGAACCCGCACGAGGACCACCGCATCAAGCAGCTAAGGCTACTTGGACATACGGACAACTTAATTTACATACATATGTATATGTATACATATTTATTTATTTCTCGCTCTAGCTCCAAATTAAACCATACCTCGTTCTGCCAACGGTTGTGGCCTCCTACTTCTCCAAAGGTTTAATTTGATCCGAGCTAACTCCTGCGTTCAGCTTCCGATCCAGTGTAAATAATATTCTTACCTCTCCCAGCTACCAGCTGAGCTTTCGTTGCTAACATACATACATGTACATACATGTATACATCGCAACGCAATCCACGCGGCTGGCAACAAACATAAAGGCATATTCTTGCAATTATTTTTGTTGTTTATTCCGTGCATGCTCAACGTTCCATAATTTGTCGGTTTTATAAGGAAATAAAATAACAAATCACTGCGGTTATCCACCGTTTTACCCGTTGTTTGACATCTCTTCAACCCAAGCCGCGGTACATAGTACTTACAGCCATACATACACACATACAAGCAGCAGCAGCGGAGCATTCTTTTCGGTGTTCTTTTCGCTTTCGCTTCTCCACCGTTTGCCTGCGTTGTAGTTGTTGGTAGAATATTTTTCGGTGCAGCGCTTGATCGTAACGGAACGCGAAGTGACGCGCTACCCTGCATTTCGAGAGTATATTGTTTTCAACCGACTCTATACATTGGTATATTGGTATATTGGTACCTCGTGCCTCAATATTATCGTCCATCCTCAATTTTCGTTCTTGGTTAGACATTTGTTTGTTGATCATAGTATTTATATCTATATATTCCGGCCACGGTGTACTATTTCCATAATTTAAATACTCGCAATAAATTCCACCAAAACCACATATCCACGGCTCGTAGTTCTGAACTTCCACGTCGCCATTTCCGCTCACTTACCTTTGCGACTCTACTACGCGTTATCGCAGATCCATCAGCAAACCATGCCCACTGTTGAGAAGAAATCTCGCAAGAAGTTTAATCGGGTGAGTTCGCTGAGTTTGACCCATCCACCCAGCTCCAACGGCTCAGTCACTACGCCCACATCTTCTCGTCCGGCCCCAGCTGAGCGAGGTCCGACCACGTCCAGGGCTCACGCACCACATGCCTTCGAGGATTTGTTGCTCCCCTCAGGAGTCCCTCGCACGGCTCCTAGCACTATGGCCGCCAGTTCCGCACAGTCTAAGTTTGCCTTGGCTGCAAGCAGACTGACCCGCTTTCGACCAGAAGCTCAGCGCTCCAGATGCTAGCACACCAACCCGCTCGCTCTCCCAAGTCCATCGAGAACAACTCCGAAGCCTGTGGGCAAAGGTGGACGCGGAGTTCGCGGCCTGTTCGGTGACGATGGCGGAAGAGGATCCAGAGGGTGTAGCTGATGTCCAAGAGATGTACGATGACTGCTACGCGGTCTACGCGCAATTCCTGGCCGAACTGAACGATCAGCTCGAGCCCCCGACTGTCCCTCACACGCCGCAACTGGCCGTTCAAGTGCCGACTTCCGGCGGTTGCCGCCTCCCTCCATGTGACACTGAAGTTTTCAGTGGGGACTACCAGCAGTGGCCCACGTTCCGAGACCTGTTCACCGCCATCTACATAGAAAACCCAAGGCTTGCTCCAGTGGAAAAACTGTTCCACCTCAACAAAAAGACCAGCGGTGAAGCCCACGACATAGTGGCACAGGCTCCACTTACGAACGAGGGTTTCGCGTCCGCATGGACAAGAGGCTGATACTCAAGGCCCAGCTGAAGATCCTTTTCAGTCTGCCCCAAATCTGTACCGAGTCAGCAGCAGCGCTAAAAGAGCTCCAGAGGGCCGTCCACAAGTGCCTCACGACACTCACCCATTCCGAGGTCTCCACAGACAGCGTTTTCGCTGACGGAGTTTTAGTGTACCTCATTTCCGCTAAGCTGCCAAAGACGACCTTAGAGCTTTGGGAGCAATGCGTGACGCACAAGTCCGAAATTCCCACCTGGCACGCCATGGACAAGTTCCTGGCGGAGCGGTACCTGTCTCTCGAAGTGACCGAGGACGACCATCCAGGCATGGAGACTCAGGCCCACTCCAGGGCGAGCATACGCACTTCAGACAATTCGAGAAGCAATCCGTTTCGGTCTCAAGGAAGTCCTAATCCTAGGAGTGCCCACTCGTTCGGGACCACAGTGAATCAAACGAGGAGCACGTGTGATCTCTGCTCCAAAGAGTATCATCCAATCCGGTTATGCCCTTACTTCCTTCAAATGCCCGCTGGCGCTCGCTCCGACTACATTAAGCAAAAGCAGCTTTGTTTGAACTGCTTTGCAAGGGGCCACCAGATACGAGCATGCCAAAGCGACCACAATTGCATAATTTGCGGAGACCAGCACCATACGCTTCTACACCGTAGCAATCCAGCAAAATCCAGCGAGGCGATTTCCACAACGGCACAAAATTCCTCAGCGTGGCCCGAGCTACATCTACGAGTACCAAGAGTACAAAATCCAAGTTCTTCCGAAGCCCAGCCAAACGATCAGTCGTATTTCGCCTCTGGCACGAGTGCTGTCCTCCTAGGCACGGCCATCGTTAATATTTGCCACCTGGGAAAAACTTTCCACGCCCGCGCTCTGATCGACTCTGGCTCAGAGGCGACGTTCATTACAGAACGTCTTGTGGACATGATCAAATTGCCATTCCAACGTATCCAGGCACAGGTCACCGGCCTAAATAATGTCGTATCCGCTCAGTCAAAGAAGCTCTGCAGTTTTTCCATCCGTTCTCCGACTAAGCCGGGCTTACAACTAAATGCCACAGCATACGTTATTCCGGAATTGGCCGCGAATATTCCTTCGCATCCGATCTCGCAAGACCTGCCGAACCTCTCATGGGCGGATCCGACCTTCTATGAGAGTTCACAAATAGATGTCTTGATTTTAGCGGATATCCTTCCGTCCATTCAGTTAAGTGGCTCACTGACCAACATCTGTGGCTCTCTCCTCGGGCAGGATACCATTTTCGGCTGGGTACTCACAGGTCCAGTGCCTCAGGTGATGAATCAAATCTCATTGTTCTCGAGTCAAATTTCCAGACGACCTATCACACTGGTAGAAGACTCGGGGTCTTTTTACGACAGCAATTTCCTTCCAGCTCCCTCCGCAGAAGTTCTCGAACGGTCTCCTGACCGACGAAAATATTTCCAAAATATGCACTGTATGAAAGCTCTACGCTCCGGTCCGAATTCAAGCCTGAACTCGAAGGTGAATCCGTCCTTAGATCAACATAGCCTCACCAGACTGTGTAACCGGGCGGAATTTCCAATGTCTTAAATGTGCCTCTCACCCGTTCCAAGATCGTTACTAATGTGTCTTCGACGCCTTTATTTCAACTTAGTTCTCCGCACCCAGATATGGCCCCACGTCCCCGCGCCAACCACACCAGGGAGAACCGACGTGCTCGGGAAATTTGCTCCTACCGTTCCCGAATCTGCCAAGGAGTCCATCCGCTACGGACCTACCACCAATTTCTTCTCCTGAGCCCCGAAGAGAGACTCCGAGCTGTCCTTATCAACCAGTATTGCGGGAACTGCCTGGCTCACCAACACTCCGGCAAGAACAACCACACGCTACTCCACGTACCCACGTCTCGTCGTCCAGCCCGCTCAGCCTCGGGAGCATCGTCGCCATCTAAATCGAACCATGCCAAACGCCGCCCTCGTCGTCCAGCCCGCTCAGCCGCGACTGTACCGTCGCCATCTACATCGGCTCACGACGAACGACACACTCGTCTCCCCGCGAGCCGACCCGTCGTAGGACCCACGGCGCCATCCACAGATTCCTCAAGAGCAACCCCCGTTTTGCGCATCCTCACGCCTATCCGACCTTGGAGCGACACTGAGTCGACGTCCTTGTCAAGTCCAGAGCGTTTTTTTTGGGATGAATCGGGTCCGGAGCGTACGCCCAGCCATAGGCCACCCCATTATACTTTGCAATCCTGCAAGGGGGGGGGAGGATGTTCAGGCTGTGCCAACTCCGTGCGCCCCGGTCTCAACTCGCTCTCGCGCGCTCGGAGGGGCGCTCGGATCCACAATCCACGATCCACTCGGCAGCAAAAGCATCATAAGGCATAGAGTTAGTTAGTTACGTTTTCACCCCCGCTTCAACCTGTCGACATACCGCGCTAATACCCAATAACTACATGAACAATATGTATATAGTTATATATCCGCAACTCGATTTTAAGTTTTTTAAAAAAGACTTTTATTTTACAACTTAAATATCTTTATGTCACAAGATTTAAATGAATTCCCCGACTTGACTTTGGGTCTGCTTGTCTCAAACGGAACTGATCTCTCTGCTGCTGGCTAGTTTCCATGAGCCCTTCTCTTGGAACGTTGCTTTCCTCGGCTGCATCTTCGTGTCGGTGGCGTACGTGCCTGGATCGATATTTGGGGATGCGGCGGCTTTGATGAAAGGCATCCACTGCTGGCGATCGGTGTTGCATTACATGACGGAGCTAGGAATGTGATACTCCTTGGTTTTATGTCTAGCTTTGATTGGTCCTCATGAGTGGCGTGATTCTAAAGAATCGATTTCTCGAGAGTGGCGTGATTCTTTTGATGAAACAATGTGGTCCATTGTTTATGTTATGGGGGGCCCTACCTTGGAGTATGGGAAGAAACAGTTATTGATTCTTGAGTGGGGTCCTGTTACTTGTGTGGATGGGGTGGATGAATTGCACATAAACATAATGTGTATGGGATGTGGGGAATTATGGATATGTCACTCCCCCAACGTTTGTTATTAGCCTGTCCCTAGGCGATTACCCTCGGGTATAGTGACGGGGTGGCTGAGGTTGGTTCCTCTTCTGCTTTTATTATAGGGTTAATACATTTAACCGTGACTCTTTTAGAAGTTTTAGGAACATGACTTGTTCGGTACTTGGAATGGCGGGTCTTAGAGAAACTTTGAGTTCCCGACGAGTATCAAACATAGTCTAATAGGAACCTTTAATATCCATTTAATTCAATAATCATAGAGGCAGAAGAGAGGAGTTACACATCGATGTAGAATTGGCATTTGTGGAAAAGACAGAAAATATTTTGCTGATCGAAAAAAAAAAATAAAATTAAGAGGAAATATGGCCAGTAAAGATAATAGCTTTGAAACTGCATTAAATCAGCATGGCTATTGTCGCATTTGCCACGATAAACTTGAGAAAGATCAATTGTTTGCCACGACACCGTGTCAACATCAATTTCACCATTCCTGTTTGACCGATTGGCTTAAGAGTTCACCGAGTTGTCCAACCTGTCGCGGACTATGCACTACAGAATCGTTAGTTCGGGGAAATGTTGATTTGGCGACGGAATTAAATAACGCGGACCTTGCAGAGGTAGGAGATTCGAACACTGAAGGAATTCCCCTCGATGCGCCAGGGCCAAGTGGAAGTAGATTTCGAGGTAGAGGCAGAGTCGCTATTCCCAAGTCAAATATAGTAACGAGATCTAAGCAAAGGGAGGGAAATCCTACCCCTACAGACCCAACTAGCCAATCGCTGAATTCATCTAACGCCATGGATAAAAGTGAAATTGTTAATTTGGTAAGGTCAATGATGGGCACCCAACAAAAGACGTTGTTGGAGAAGCTAACCGCTCATATAGAGACAGCATTGAGCCATCAGCTGAGTTCGTTTCAATTGAGATCGGGACTTGCGGAGCAGGCTTCGAATTATCAGCATGTACCAGCAGACGTTAGGAGTAGAGCAAGCCAAGAGGCAGACTTAAGGAATACTAGCAATCGCTCTTCAGTTTCAATTTCACCAGAAAAGGTAGGACATGTTATTCAAAACTGGAAAGTAAAGTTTGACGGTAGTAAGGACGGTCTATCGGCCACAGAATTTATTTACCGGGTACGTTCCTTGACGGCACAGACCCTGGGAAACAATTTCCAGCTGGTTTGCGATCATTTGCACTTATTGTTATCCGCAAAAGCAGGTGATTGGTTCTGGCAGTTCCATCGTAAACATGAAGAGTTCGCGTGGGAGACTTTTTGTCTGGCATTTAGGGATAAATATGACGATGCTGCCACTGATGTCGACATATGGCGTAGAATCGCGAAACGAAAGCCAGGGGAAAATGAACCTTTTGATTCCTATCAGAATAGTATAGAAGAGTTGGTGAATAGACTCGAGCGTAGCCGCCTACCAGAATGCGACCTTGTTAAGCTGTTGATTGACAATTCGAAAAGTACACTTCATCACGAGTTACTACATTTGAATATCACTTCGATAAAGAAATTACTTTTAGAGGTTAAAAAGCACGAACAATTTTATTCGGAACTTCGAAACCTTTCTTACAAAACGCCTTTTGTAAACCGGCGCAACATCTCCGAGATCTCTCCGGAGAGGGAACACCTTGAGGAGCCTGAACCAATAATATCAGCGATCATGCGTAATAAGATGTCCTGCTGGAATTGTGATAAGATAGGGCATAGATTGGATGATTGTGTGGAACCTAGAAGCATATTTTGTTACGGTTGTGGAACCAAGAATGTTTACAAGCCACGTTGCTCTAAGTGCCATTCTTCGGAAAACCGGCTGCGGGATGTGTCATCGAACCCCCTGTAGGCACATACCAAAACATAGCGAAAGCATCAGTCAGACTATAGATGAGGGTTTAGCTAAACCGCTATGGACTCAGGATTTTTTATCGAAATCACGTAAGTGTTCGGGAAGGGTTAAAACAGCCAGCGGAACCAAATGCTCGGTTGAGGGCATTTTCACAGCGACTATTACATATCGTAGTCTCACGGAAAGTATAGATTTTTTCATCATACCAAACTTAACCCAAGAGGTTTACTTAGGAATTGACTTTTTTAGGAAATTTAAACTTGCTTATCGACTCATGAGCGAAAGTGTCTCTGAGTTAGATATAGGTCCCACGGAGGATGAGGAAAGCTCACCCAAGTTACACAAACTTTCTAGTAAAGAGCAGGAAAGACTGCAAGGTGTCGTCGAAATTTTTCCTTCGTACGAACGAGACGGATTTGGCAGAACCAGCATTATTTCGCACTCGATCGACGTAGGTGATGCTAAGGCGATTAATCAAAGACACTGGCCAATCTCCCCTGCGCGCGAAAAACTTATGTTTGCTGAGGTAGATAACATGTTAGCTCTCGATATCATAGAACCTTCTTGCAGTCCTTGGAGTAGTAATTGTGTTCTTATTCAAAAAGGTGATAAGGTTCGGTTGTGTTTAGACTCTCGCGAGATCAATAAATACACGAGGAAGGATGCTTACCCCTTACCACATATTGACGGGATCTTAAGCCGCTTACCTCCAGCGCGGTATATAACTGGTCTTGATATGAAACATGCTTTCTGGCAAATACCATTGGACGAGCCATCACGCCCATCTACTGCGTTTACCGTTCCGAATCGTCCACTGTACCAATATAAGGTCATGCCATTTGGTCTGACAAATGCACCTCAGACCTTATGCCGCTTAATGGACCATGTCATACCCCCACATTTACGGAATCGAGTTTTTGTATATCTCGATGACTTGCTTGTTCTATCGGATGACTTTGATTCGCACTTGATTCTTTTGCAAGAAATCGCACTATGCTTAAGAAAAGCGAATATCACTATCAACGTTCGAAAATCTAAGTTCTGCATGAGAGAGATTAAATATCTCGGTTTCATAATTTCGGATGGTCAGATCAAGACTGATTCATTGAAGATTCAGGCAATCAACGACTTCCCAATTCCAACAACGGTAAAGCAGTTACGACGGTTTCTCGGTTTATCCGGATGGTATCGACGTTTCGTCGAGAATTATGCCTCCGTGAGCTATCCATTGACCGAGATGCTTAAGAAACAGAATACTTCCTTAATATGGAATGAAACCGCAACCAATGCTTTTGAAGAATTGAAACGAAGATTAACATCAGCTCCAATCCTCAGAACTCCTGATTTTTCTAAGAAATTCATCTTATTGTGTGATGCTAGTTCTTTTGGTCTCGGGTGCGTCCTAGCTCAAGAGAATGAAGAAGGCTTCGAAATGCCAATTGGATACATGTCGGTTAAGTTATCCAAAGCTCAACGGAATTATTCCGTTACAGAACTAGAATGTCTAGCAGTTATTAAGGGAATTAAGAAATTTCGAGCTTACATAGAAGGCCAGGAATTCTTAGTAATAACCGACCATGCAGCATTGCAGTGGTTGATGCGACAAAAGGATTTGTCTGGAAGGCTCGCGCGATGGGCTATACAGTTACAGGGTTTTGATTTTCGCATTGAACACCGGAAGGGTTCACAAAATGTTATTGCTGACACTCTGTCAAGGCAAAATGAATCGTCAGTAGATGAGTTTATAGATCTAGGGCCGATCATCGATTTAGAGTCCGAGCATTTCACTTCGTTGGAATATCTTGATTTAATTGAACGCATTCAGCAGAACCAAGAGAAACTTCCAGATTTAAAAATAACAGATGGCTATGTATACAAACGCACCGAAGTTTCGATTGGAGATTCTGAATCTGACCACCAGTCGTGGAAATTATGGGTACCCTCTGGCCTAGTCAGTAGTGTTATCAAACAAGCCCATGATTATCCTAGCGCATCACATGGCGGGATGGGTAAAACCGTTGAAAAACTTAAGAGATACCTGTTCTGGCCCAAGATGTTGGTTCAAATCCGAGAGTATGTGAATAATTGTGTCATTTCTAAACAGACCAAAAGTCCCAACATAGTATTACGACCACCATTGGGAAAGCCAATGCAATCAGAGAGACCGTTTCAACGACTCTACATGGATCTGTTAGGTCCATACCCTCGTTCAAAGGCAGGGAATATCGGATTTTTAATAATCGTGGATCATTGTACAAAATTCCATTTCCTCTGTCCATTGAAACGATTCACTTCCGGAAAGATTTGCGAGTACTTAGAAAATTACATTTTCTTTACGTTTGGAGCGCCGGAATCCATCTTAACGGACAATGGTTCTCAATTTCGATCAGGATTCTTTGAGGCTTTTCTAACTCGATTTTCAATTAAACATATTTGTACCGCTTTTTATTCGCCTCAAGCGAATGCAAGCGAGCGCTTAAACCGATCGGTTTTGGCGGCGATCCGTGCGTACGTGGGGAAAGATCACACTACCTGGGATCAACGACTGAATGAGATTAACGGTGCTATTCGATCCAGTCTACATACAACCACCGGATATTCTCCTTACTTCCTTACGTTTGGGCAAAACATGATTTTGAATGGCAAGGATTACGAATTGCTCAGGAAACTTAACTTGCTATCAGATGATTCTAGAGTTAATTACCCCGATGCTCTGCAGTTGGCAAGGTATGCAGCAAAGGTCAACAATGCAAAGGCTCATGCAACCAACCGCGAGGGTATACAATTTGAGGAGTAGAAACATACAATTCAACGTCGGAGATCAGGTTTACGTTCGCAATTTCTCCCAAAGCAACGCGTCTAAACAATTCAGCCATAAGTTAGCGCAGGTGTTTGTGACAGCAACAGTAACTAAAAAGCTAAGTCCTGTTTATTACGAATTACCGAACGAGAAAGGAAAGAAAATGGGAGTATACCACGTAAAGGATATTCAAACCCGCTAATTCACTGTCCTTCTTTTCTTTTCGATTACGATCCCTGTCGATCATTCCGGGACGTAATCTGGTGGTGGAGAGTGTAGTGGCCAGTGAAGCAAACCCAGATTAAATTCCCTAATAATTTCCCAGATATAAAGCAGATTCAAATCACGCGCCAACTTGATTAGTTCGAACACCAAGGCTTTAAAACCAGCTACTTCGAATATGGAGCTTTAATTGCTCGAATGTTCTTTTTCGTCTCTCGAGACCGAATTCCATGAAAGGGTCCCGTTAAAGCTCGTCTATGCCGCTTAAGCCGACAGCGACTGTGAACACGCGGATCAATTCCATTTTTCTCCCAAAACACTTCGGTTGTGCCTGTGCCAATAGTGCCAAACTCTGGTGGAAGTTCACGTGTCCCTGTATTACATAATACATACCAAATTACATAACTGCAAGTCGGCGGAGAATCGACTAAAAAGCAAGATCAAGCTATATTGTGTGGTGAAAGTGCAAAGTGCTACGTAGAGAAAAAGAAGGTGATTATAGAGGAAAGCAGGTTTGGTACATTCACTGAATTCCGAATCTATTACAGAATCTCTTGGTCACTGGAGGTCTGCCGTGCTTTGGCGCTCTCACGCCTAACCCCCCTACGCAACCTCCAGTGTCTTAATTTTGGCCGCTTCGAATTACCAGCGTTTCCGTTGTACGGACGATCTGTATCGACTTTTGAATGCCCTCTAAGCGTATCTTACAAGATCAGGAATCGGAATCTAGGGTGACCTGTGTCGTGGACAACATGTGATCATCGATTCGTGAGTACGAACATACCCGCGAAATAGCAGGGTATAGCAGCGGTGCACCGTAATGAAAGGGAGAGCGTGATAGCTCACACGCCAAGAGCGAGCTTTCGTTCGAAGAGAATTCGGACATATGCGTGCGTATGCACACACATATAAACGTGCATTAATTTGATCATCGACATTCTCTTTGCTTTGTCTTGTTCTTTTCTTTTGCTTGCATTCTTGTGTTTGCACTTCAATTAAATTTGACTTTAAATGTAAAATCATATAAACATATACAGTTATATTTAGGAATATCTTTCATATAGAATTAATTTCTTTATCATACATATGTCCTTTCCTAATCAACTCAATGTTAAGCCTTGATTCACTCTGGCAATGTCGGCCAAAATGTCATTCTTTAATTCTTTACTATTTTTATATAATTAATATTGTTCCACGGCTACCGAAGCAGTTCATTGGGCCCAACGAGCTCGTCAAGGAAAGTGTTTGAATTTGGTAATGATCATTAGTTTCGTATTGAATGGAAATGTTGACCTTCGTGAATAAAAAGGCTCAGTTTTGCTATGAATTGTATTTTATATTCTTAAGTTAATGAACCTTTTGTTATATATGAATCTTTTGAATCTTGATTAATAGAACTATTTGGAATTAACATGAATTTGGAATAAATAACAACCATTCTGTCTAAGTACATAATGCCAATGATGCATCGAGTGTAATAATGCAGCGGTAGTTACGTTAGGGGCCATGCCAACATCGTTCCACGCATTGCCGAAGGTAGGGAGGGTATAGAGGAACTAGTGATCTCCTACACCTAGGATCACTAAATTAAATACGCGACTACCGGATTCCTTCTTGCCATCTATGCCGACCGGGGATTGATTACATTTGTTTTTTTTTTTTGTTTTGATCAAAGTAGATTCTGTGTCAGTGCACTTAAATTTTTATAATATGGCGAGAACAAGGAAGTATAGGGATAGGAAAGACCCCGACTCCATCCGGCGAGCTGAGCCCAGAGCGCAGTATAGTGCACTAACCCCGATTCCCTTTCCTGCTGAGGCTGCATTGCCAACAAGATTTAACCAGCCCGTGTCCTTGGCCTCGCAGTCTGTGATTAGCGGCCTGAGCGCCTGTGGAGGGGGGTCTGGTTGGTCGTGACCCATGTACGTGGAGCAGATTCTCAGTGAGCACCCCTGGCCTTCGAGGCTCACTGCTGTTTGGTCTTCATTGCTGAAATTTGGGAGCAAAAATAAGTGCAAATCTCTTTTTGCAAGGATGCAGGTGCGAGTTTTACCTGCGGAGTCAGCTACGTATAGCTTATAGTCAGGAGTCCTCAGACCAGAGACCCTGTTTCCGAGGATCCAGGGCTCCTGAATGAGGACTATGTCGGCTCCACCCTTGGCTAGGTGGAGCAAGAGAGCAGCGCATGCTGCCTTACAATGGTGGAGGTTTATCTGCAGGAGTATCAGTGACATTCCTGAGGTTCACCTCCACCATTGTCCTGTCGTGCTCGCTCTCCGAAGAGATCCCTAGTGATATCGCTCACGTCTAACACGTAACCATCTAGGATGTCATCCGACACCACTGATGCCACGTCTAACACCGCAGGCTTGATCTCCATGCTAGGGATCTCCGGGGGCTCCAGGTCTGGCTCGACCGTCGATTGCATGTCTTTGGAGTCGGACTTGTACGGTACTACGACTACCTTCTTGTAGCCGTAGTCCACAGCGCCCTCCGTGTCGTGGAGAAGTCTGACCGACTCCTCGTTCAGGACGAGGATGATTTGGCGCCTCTGCCCGTTGCTCTCCTCTACCTTGGCCACCTTCCAATCGGCTGTGGGAAGGTGGGGGTTACAGACCTGCAGAATCCGGAAAATCTTATCCGGCTCTGCAGGCTTCGCCGAGACCCACGCTCTGGCCCTCGGCTTGCTGGGGATGTCCTCCCACTTCACGACCTCCAGCTGGGCTCCTGGGTAGACCTCCTTGAGCGATGCTACCGCCTTCGCGTAGAGGGCCGCCGAGCGAGCATCTTGGCAGGCGATGGCTTTCACCCTGCCTTGGTGCCACCCGGCGTCCTCACACTCCTCCAACTCCTGGAGGAAACGGTCTTGGAGCTCGTTTTCCACGAGGTGCCACTTGTCCCTAGGGATCTGCCCGTCTTTAGAGCCCCTGTCTAGGACTCCAATCAGGGTTTTTCCCCTCGCCACCTCGGCAAACGAGCGGTTGCTCAGTGTCTTCGTCCTCTTGGCCTGTTGGACTTGTGTGGCGGTGTCCTCCGCCGAGCGTTGCCGCTTGCTTGGGGCCTTGGCTGTGGCCTTGCCAGCTTTGGCTGGCTGGTAGTCGGGCAGGACTGTCTTGGCCCATCGCCGCGATTCGATTCCCTGGGCAGACGCCAGGAACACCGGGTCGTCGTTGCTCAGGATGAAGGCCGCACGTCTTTTGTCTTTGAACTTGGGCCTATCTTTCGAGGCAGAGGCGCCGCCTGCCGGGGTTGTCAAGGGGTTCCCGGTCCCAAGGGGTCCGCCAGCCGCGATATCGCTCTGCATGGTCGCCTCCCCGGTAACCGGGTCGCCCTTGGGGCCCCCCGACGTGGATTGGCCCGATTGGCTTTTCGGTCCTATCCTCACAGCGCCTGCTGCCGGTGGACCGACTTAGTCTCCTTCCCCGTCTTTTTGGGCACTGGTTTCCCAGATGCGTTTGTAGAGGGATGGTCTTTTCCCTCCGGCACTTTAGGAGGAGTGCCGTGCTCCTTTGCGGTGTTTTTTGTTTTAATATTTAAATTTGGCATATTTGATCCCACGAGTAGGCGGGAAGGGGTTAGTCGCCCGGGGCATAGCCCGCGTGCCCCGGGAAGCCTTATTAAAACTGGAGGTCGGCAGGTATCCAGAGTCCGCATATAATCGACCGAGCACCCCCTCGGCCATGCATCCCTCGGCATATGACAGTGTCACCTTGGATTGGGGTTATTTCACTGAGAGTTTTCTTCTCTCCGCCCGACTACAATTAGCCAGCATCCTGGCAGAGACATGACCGTACCAGGACCTGCTTCCAGCCGCCCTCACGGGGAGAGTATAGTCGCACTTACGCCGGTGTGTACAGTTACGGCGGGTGCCGGTTCGCTCGTGCCCACCTGGATCCTATGACGCGGAGCACAGTCGCCTTGGATCCAGGGCAAGCCATGAACCCGAGTCTACATCGTGACGAGCCGACCCGACATCCGTTTATCCCCCTGTAGCACCCGACGGCTGACGGCCAGAGAGACAGTTATCTCTCCAACATAATCTTCATAAAGGATTATATACCACGGACCCCGCACGAGGACCACCGCATCAAGCAGCTAAGGCTACTTGGACATACGGACAACTTAATTTACATACATATGTATATGTATACATATTTATTTATTTCTCGCTCTAGCTCCAAATTAAACCATACCTCGTTCTGCCAACGGTTGTGGCCTCCTACTTCTCCAAAGGTTTAATTTGATCCGAGCTAACTCCTGCGTTCAGCTTCCGATCCAGTGTAAATAATATTCTTACCTCTCCCAGCTACCAGCTGAGCTTTCGTTGCTAACATACATACATGTACATACATGTATACATCGCAACGCAATCCACGCGGCTGGCAACAAACATAAAGGCATATTCTTGCAATTATTTTTGTTGTTTATTCCGTGCATGCTCAACGTTCCATAATTTGTCGGTTTTATAAGGAAATAAAATAACAAATCACTGCGGTTATCCACCGTTTTACCCGTTGTTTGACATCTCTTCAACCCAAGCCGCGGTACATAGTACTTACAGCCATACATACACACATACAAGCAGCAGCAGCGGAGCATTCTTTTCGGTGTTCTTTTCGCTTTCGCTTCTCCACCGTTTGCCTGCGTTGTAGTTGTTGGTAGAATATTTTTCGGTGCAGCGCTTGATCGTAACGGAACGCGAAGTGACGCGCTACCCTGCATTTCGAGAGTATATTGTTTTCAACCGACTCTATACATTGGTATATTGGTATATTGGTACCTCGTGCCTCAATATTATCGTCCATCCTCAATTTTCGTTCTTGGTTAGACATTTGTTTGTTGATCATAGTATTTATATCTATATATTCCGGCCACGGTGTACTATTTCCATAATTTAAATACTCGCAATAAATTCCACCAAAACCACATATCCACGGCTCGTAGTTCTGAACTTCCACGTCGCCATTTCCGCTCACTTACCTTTGCGACTCTACTACGCGTGATCGCAGATCCATCAGCAAACCATGCCCACTGTTGAGAAGAAATCTCGCAAGAAGTTTAATCGGGTGAGTTCGCTGAGTTTGACCCATCCACCCAGCTCCAACGGCTCAGTCACTACGCCCACATCTTCTCGTCCGGCCCCAGCTGAGCGAGGTCCGACCACGTCCAGGGCTCACGCACCACATGCCTTCGAGGATTTGTTGCTCCCCTCAGGAGTCCCTCGCACGGCTCCTAGCACTATGGCCGCCAGTTCCGCACAGTCTAAGTTTGCCTTGGCTGCAAGCAGACTGACCCGCTTTCGACCAGAAGCTCAGCGCTCCAGATGCTAGCACACCAACCCGCTCGCTCTCCCAAGTCCATCGAGAACAACTCCGAAGCCTGTGGGCAAAGGTGGACGCGGAGTTCGTGGCCTGTTCGGTGACGATGGCGGAAGAGGATCCAGAGGGTGTAGCTGATGTCCAAGAGATGTACGATGACTGCTACGCGGTCTACGCGCAATTCCTGGCCGAACTGAACGATCAGCTCGAGCCCCCGACTGTCCCTCACACGCCGCAACTGGCCGTTCAAGTGCCGACTTCCGGCGGTTGCCGCCTCCCTCCATGTGACACTGAAGTTTTCAGTGGGGACTACCAGCAGTGGCCCACGTTCCGAGACCTGTTCACCGCCATCTACATAGAAAACCCAAGGCTTGCTCCAGTGGAAAAACTGTTCCACCTCAAAAAAAAGACCAGCGGTGAAGCCCACGACATAGTGGCACAGGCTCCACTTACGAACGAGGGTTTCGCGTCCGCATGGACAAGAGGCTGATACTCAAGGCCCAGCTGAAGATCCTTTTCAGTCTGCCCCAAATCTGTACCGAGTCAGCAGCAGCGCTAAAAGAGCTCCAGAGGGCCGTCCACAAGTGCCTCACGACACTCACCCATTCCGAGGTCTCCACAGACAGCGTTTTCGCTGACGGAGTTTTAGTGTACCTCATTTCCGCTAAGCTGCCAAAGACGACCTTAGAGCTTTGGGAGCAATGCGTGACGCACAAGTCCGAAATTCCCACCTGGCACGCCATGGACAAGTTCCTGGCGGAGCGGTACCTGTCTCTCGAAGTGACCGAGGACGACCATCCAGGCATGGAGACTCAGGCCCACTCCAGGGCGAGCATACGCACTTCAGACAATTCGAGAAGCAATCCGTTTCGGTCTCAAGGAAGTCCTAATCCTAGGAGTGCCCACTCGTTCGGGACCACAGTGAATCAAACGAGGAGCACGTGTGATCTCTGCTCCAAAGAGTATCATCCAATCCGGTTATGCCCTTACTTCCTTCAAATGCCCGCTGGCGCTCGCTCCGACTACATTAAGCAAAAGCAGCTTTGTTTGAACTGCTTTGCAAGGGGCCACCAGATACGAGCATGCCAAAGCGACCACAATTGCATAATTTGCGGAGACCAGCACCATACGCTTCTACACCGTAGCAATCCAGCAAAATCCAGCGAGGCGATTTCCACAACGGCACAAAATTCCTCAGCGTGGCCCGAGCTACATCTACGAGTACCAAGAGTACAAAATCCAAGTTCTTCCGAAGCCCAGCCAAACGATCAGTCGTATTTCGCCTCTGGCACGAGTGCTGTCCTCCTAGGCACGGCCATCGTTAATATTTGCCACCTGGGAAAAACTTTCCACGCCCGCGCTCTGATCGACTCTGGCTCAGAGGCGACGTTCATTACAGAACGTCTTGTGGACATGATCAAATTGCCATTCCAACGTATCCAGGCACAGGTCACCGGCCTAAATAATGTCGTATCCGCTCAGTCAAAGAAGCTCTGCAGTTTTTCCATCCGTTCTCCGACTAAGCCGGGCTTACAACTAAATGCCACAGCATACGTTATTCCGGAATTGGCCGCGAATATTCCTTCGCATCCGATCTCGCAAGACCTGCCGAACCTCTCATGGGCGGATCCGACCTTCTATGAGAGTTCACAAATAGATGTCTTGATTTTAGCGGATATCCTTCCGTCCATTCAGTTAAGTGGCTCACTGACCAACATCTGTGGCTCTCTCCTCGGGCAGGATACCATTTTCGGCTGGGTACTCACAGGTCCAGTGCCTCAGGTGATGAATCAAATCTCATTGTTCTCGAGTCAAATTTCCAGACGACCTATCACACTGGTAGAAGACTCGGGTCTTTTTACGACAGCAATTTCCTTCCAGCTCCCTCCGCAGAAGTTCTCGAACGGTCTCCTGACCGACGAAAATATTTCCAAAATATGCACTGTATGAAAGCTCTACGCTCCGGTCCGAATTCAAGCCTGAACTCGAAGGTGAATCCGTCCTTAGATCAACATAGCCTCACCAGACTGTGTAACCGGGCGGAATTTCCAATGTCTTAAATGTGCCTCTCACCCGTTCCAAGATCGTTACTAATGTGTCTTCGACGCCTTTATTTCAACTTAGTTCTCCGCACCCAGATATGGCCCCACGTCCCCGCGCCAACCACACCAGGGAGAACCGACGTGCTCGGGAAATTTGCTCCTACCGTTGCCGAATCTGCCAAGGAGTCCATCCGCTACGGACCTACCACCAATTTCTTCTACTGACCCCCGAAGAGAGACTCCGAGCTGTCCTTATCAACCAGTATTGCGGGAACTGCCTGGCTCACCAACACTCCGGCAAGAACAACCACACGCTACTCCACGTACCCACGTCTCGTCGTCCAGCCCGCTCAGCCTCGGGAGCATCGTCGCCATCTAAATCGAACCATGCCAAACGCCGCCCTCGTCGTCCAGCCCGCTCAGCCGCGACTGTACCGTCGCCATCTACATCGGCTCACGACGAACGACACACTCGTCTCCCCGCGAGCCGACCCGTCGTAGGACCCACGGCGCCATCCACAGATTCCTCAAGAGCAACCCCCGTTTTGCGCATCCTCACGCCTATCCGACCTTGGAGCGACACTGAGTCGACGTCCTTGTCAAGTCCAGAGCGTTTTTTTTGGGATGAATCGGGTCCGGAGCGTACGCCCAGCCATAGGCCACCCCATTATACTTTGCAATCCTGCAAGGGGGGGGAGGATGTTCAGGCTGTGCCAACTCCGTGCGCCCCGGTCTCAACTCGCTCTCGCGCGCTCGGAGGGGCGCTCGGATCCACAATCCACGATCCACTCGGCAGCAAAAGCATCATAAGGCATAGAGTTAGTTAGTTACGTTTTCCCCCCCGCTTCAACCTGTCGACATACCGCGCTAATACCCAATAACTACATGAACAATATGTATATAGTTATATATCCGCAACTCGATTTTAAGTTTTTTAAAAAAGACTTTTATTTTACAACTTAAATATCTTTATGTCACAAGATTTAAATGAATTCCCCGACTTGACTTTGGGTCTGCTTGTCTCAAACGGAACTGATCTCTCTGCTGCTGGCTAGTTTCCATGAGCCCTTCTCTTGGAACGTTGCTTTCCTCGGCTGCATCTTCGTGTCGGTGGCGTACGTGCCTGGATCGATATTTGGGGATGCGTCGGCTTTGATGAAAGGCATCCACTGCTGGCGATCGGTGTTGCATTACATGACGGAGCTAGGAATGTGATACTCCTTGGTTTTATGTCTAGCTTTGATTGGTCCTCATGAGTGGCGTGATTCTAAAGAATCGATTTCTCGAGAGTGGCGTGATTCTTTTGATGAAACAATGTGGTCCATTGTTTATGTTATGGGGGCCCTACCTTGGAGTATGGGAAGAAACAGTTATTGATTCTTGAGTGGGGTCCTGTTACTTGTGTGGATGGGGTGGATGAATTGCACATAAACATAATGTGTATGGGATGTGGGGAATTATGGATATGTCACTCCCCAACGTTTGTTATTAGCCTGTCCCTAGGCGATTACCCTCGGGTATAGTGACGGGGTGGCTGAGGTTGGTTCCTCTTCTGCTTTTATTATAGGGTTAATACATTTAACCGTGACTCTTTTAGAAGTTTTCTTAAATTTAACAGCTACATAACTTAGTAGTTCTAATATAATTATGACAAATGAAATTAGTAGACTTATTTGTAATAGGTTACTATATTTGGTGTATTGCATAATTATTTCATTAGTTTGGACATACGACAGTGGTTTTATTTTAGTTATGTTGTTGTTGACATAAACATTCTGGGCAAAATCTAACATTGTGTTTGATATTGTAAATTCATTTATTTGGATTGAACAGTTGTAGATTTTTATAATGGTATTTCCTTCCGCTATGATTTCTTGGTTTACACAATTCTGGTTTAGCGTTGTTTTTGGAAGATTCCATGTGATTAGTATATTGGGATCAATAAAGTTTATTTGAAAGTTTTGAAAAGTTTTGGAATATGGACATTTAGTGGGAATTTGCATTAAAATTCCTTTTATACAATTGTCATTGGTTTTCAATCTAGTTTCTTTAACAAATACTTCTTCATTTTTTATGTAGTACTTGTCGTATGTCATATCTGTTAACATGTTATTTAATTCGTCTGGATACGGAACGATTTTATAGATTGGTACTTTTGTAATGTCTTTGGGAATGTTGGAAATTATTAGAATTTCGTTGGTATCGGATTTTAGCCATGTGGAGGTTTTTATATTTAGTATTTTCTCAGAATTTATTTGTTCCAGGTAGTCTTGTTTTAATAATTTTGGATTAAATATACCGAGCCTAGTTAATTGCATACCTAGTTCTATATCTTCGATATATTCTGTGAAATGTTGTAAATTGAATATCAAAATTTCTATTTGTTGATTCCTGTCTTTTTCTTCATTTAGTTTGTTTATAACGTTTATTCCGCTATTAACTGCATCTATTACCAAATTTAGTTCATTCATTTGAATGCTATGGCTGGCTAAATTTTCTATTTTTTGTCCCAAATCGACTTTATCTTCCTGATCTAGTGTTCCGAAGAGATATTTGTAGGCTGTTCCTACTATATTGATTAGGCCTCTTTTATTTCTTTTGGTTATTTTTAGCCCGTTCATTTCTCTTTGCAATTTGTCTACTAGATATTTTATTTGGATTATGTCCTGGAATTTAGTGGCTTGCATTAATAAATTTTGGTATAGTTCTTCGGTTTTAGTTACATTAACAGTTAGATAATGGTATTCGTAATTGATAGGTATGTTAATCGATCCAGTTTTGAATATCATATATCCGTTTTGGGATTTTATAGGATTTATTTCTATGTTTTGGCCCTGTGCCATTACGATGGTAATTATGAGGAAGATGAGGATTTTAATTGTGTTGAAGTTCGCCGACTCCATTAACTTCCTCGGTTTCTCTGGGATTATTATATTTGCTTCTATTAGATTTCTTCTTTTTCTTGAATTTTGATTTAAAATGAGTTATTTTCCTACCCCTATTCTTTTCTTCATAATGTTTTGCGTCTACCTGTCTAATTTCGCCCGTCCTTTTGAAAGGATTTGTTACATTAGACTTAACTAGAGGTGATAGTTTATAGCGGGTATCTACTTCATACTCTATGCGGTTTTTATTTAATTGAGTGATTTTATTCACTTTATTTAGTTGGGTGTCATAATCAGGTGAGCCTGCATAAATGAATATATCAGCTGGAGTCCTATTTGTGGTATTATGTTTGGTTTTATGATTATAAGTATAAAGAATTAATTCAAACTTCGTGAATCTATCTTCTGGGTTATCCTCGCTAGATATTATTCTTAATTTTTCATTTACTGTTTTATGAAATCTTTCTACGTCAGATATTCCATTTTTGCTGGAAGTGATCTCTATTTTGACGTTTTCCGCATTCAGCCATGCTTGCAATGCTGTGCACATAAAAGCTGAATCTTTTTCGGCTTTGATTTCAATTGGTTTGCCCATCTCGTTAAAAACTTTCATGATGGCTCTTTTTGCTTCTAACCAGTCACGACTTTTTAGTTCTACAAGAGTGGCAAACTTCGAGTATACGTCAATACATGATAGGAACTGTTGGTTACCAACCATATAGAAATCTATGGCGTATTTCTCTCTGATGTTCAGTATTTCCGGTGTAGTTTCGAATGCCAACTTCGTATTTCTATGCTCTGTTTTGGCAATATTACAAGTAGGACGACATTCGTTTATGATGTTTTGGATTAGTTTTTAATAATCCGGGTAATAGTATTTTCCCCTAAACCAATTGACGGTTTTCTCTATCCCTGGATGGAGTAAGCCTTTATGATTCTTTAATATGGTTTCTTTAAATTCAGCGTAATTCTGAATATCTAGGAGTTTCGTGCTTGATTTAATAGCTTTGGTTATATTGTTAGAATTAATGATTTCTAAATAGGCTTTTTGGAATGGAGGAAAATCTATTTCGTTATGGAAATATAATGCGCTCTTTTTGGTGCATAGATATTCCTTTATTATATCCTTCGCTAAGGTGTTAGTCATTTCCTTATACGTGATCTTGATGATTAGCTTGTGAAAATAACGAATTGTTTCTACCTTATCTTCATTGCCTTTTATTAGCTCAAATTGCCGATTGTAATAGTTAATTGGTCTTTCCGTGATAGCAATGTGATTTAGATTGTCTTCCTGTGTGCTATGTACAGTTGCACCAACGCTATTGAAAGTTTCTCCAAGGAGATTTTCATTAATCTTTACCCTTGATAAGGCATCAGCTACATGATTTTCTTTGCCTGGTATATATTTCATTTTAAAATCAAACTCATTCAGTTTTATTTTCCACCTTTGTAATTTCATATTTGGCTCCTTGAGGTTGTTCAACCAAATCAAGGGTTTATGATCGCTTTGTATCTCGAATGTTCTACCGAACAGGTATGAACGGAAATACTTGGTTGCCCATACGATCGCTAATAATTCCGTTTCGATGGCTGAATAGTTTATTTCATGTTCATTTAGGGTTCTGCTAGCGTAGCAGATCGGTTTGTGTTCTTGTGACAAAACCGCTCCCAATGCTATGTTACTAGCGTCGGTTGTTACCGTGAACATTTTGTCAAAGTCTGGGAACGCAAGGATAGGGTCTGAGGTGATGAGTACTTTTAGTCTCTCAAATGCCTCGACGTACTTTTCTTCCTTGGGGTCTATGACAGCTCCTTTCTTAGTTTGAGTGTCATGGGTTTTGCTATGTTTGCAAAATAAGGAATGAATTTCCTGTAGAACCCGCACAGACCTAAGAATGACTTTATTTGTTTAGTCGTTTCTGGTATTGGAAATTTGACAATGGCAGAGATTTTGCCTGGATTTGGTACTATTCCTTCAGTAGTGACTACATGACCTAGGAATTCAGTTTCCTTTTTCATGAATTCACATTTATCCATTTGTAGCTTCAAGTTGGCGTCTCTCAACTTTCCAAATACTCTCCTTAGTGACAACAAGTGTTCTTCCAATGAAGTGGAAAATATAATGATGTCATCTAAGTATACAAAGCAATCTTTGAAGATTAACTCTTCTAGCAGATTGTTCATACATCTTTGGAAGGTAGCTGGGGCAGTGGTTAGCCCAAAGGGCATACGAGTGAACTCGTAATGTCCATGCTTAGTGGAGAACGCAGTTTTGGGGATTGAGCTAGGTTCCATGGGTATTTGATGGAAACCTTTTGCTAAATCGATTGTCGTAAAATGCTGACATTTACCTAGTTTGTCTAGGATTTCATCCATTCGTGGAGTTGGGAATTTGTCCTTAACTGTTATTTCATTTAGACTTCTATAGTCTACTACCATTCGATATTTTTGCTTTCCTGAAGCATCTATCTTCTTCGGAATCATAGATATGGGCGAGCAGTAAGGAGAATTCGACTTTCGAATTATTCCCTGCCTGATCATATCTTTGATTTGCTGGTTTACCTCCTGATCATGTATCTGGGCATATTTGTATGGTCGTCTGTAGACCGGGTCTTCATGTTGAGTTTTGATCTCGTGCTTGATTGTACTTGTGAAAGTCAAATTGTCACCTTCTCTGTACTGCACATCCTTAAACTCATATAAGACCTTCTTTAACTCTTCCCTCTCTTCGTCGTTTAAGTGTTCCAATCTTAATTGATTACATTCCCTTAATTCACTGTCTAGAGCGGAAGCGAAGTATTGATCTCCCTCTGGAGATGGGTCAAGGCACTTAGGTGCGATCTTCTCTTCGTTTGTAGAGGGATCAGTGCACTTCTGTGCGGTCTTGCCGGCTTCAATAGCTTCTCCACTCTGAATGATTGTGTACGACCTAGCTCCTAGTGTTACAGTGTCATTTCTGTAATCGATGACGGCTTTACTTGCCATCAAGTATTCTCTTCCTAATAAAATATCATAATTTTAGGAAAAGTTATGTATGTAGAACTTTTGTTCGGACGGACATGTTTTGTTCGCATTCCTCATTATACTCTTAGTTAAACGGACAGGTCCATTGATGGTATGGACCGTAAGGTTATCGTCTTTTATCTCGGAATCTGTATAATTTTCTTTCATGATGTTGATCGATGATCCCGAGTCAGTGATACACCTTAATATTCTTTTATTAATGGTAATGTTTATATAGGGTCCTCCTCGTTTTCTTCCGAGGCGGCTTGATGAAAATTTACGTCCATCTTCGTTTGGCCACTCTGGCTCTCCCTCCATCTTTTAGTAGGTTGGTTGGGTCCACTCCCACTAGCTTGGTTTTGAGATATTTGCTGATTGAATGCATTCTGAGCCCTACCTTGATTCAAGGAATTTTTGAACTCATTGTATAATCCAGGATTTTGGGAATTTTGATTTTGATTTGTTCGATTAGTCTGACCTGTTCCAGATGAACTCTGAGTTTGATTGTGATAGTTAGTAGTATTATAATTTGGATAATAGTTTCCAAAATTCGTTCGATTTGATTGAGACGATTTCGATTGATCTTTATTTGTACCTGAATCTGTTGTACTAGCTTCGTACAATCCTTCTTTTTGTGCTGCCTTCTTAAGATTAGACAATGTGGTAATATCTTTTCTTGCTAAGGTCATGAACATTCTGTCAGGAAGTTTTCGAGTAATGACATCTTTAATTGTGTTGTTCAAAGCGTTTTTATAAATGACATTATTTTCTGGTATGTTTTCTAAGTTTAGCTTATTGTTTATTAATAATGCTTTTATCTCTAATTCTTCTATAAACTTACGAAGAATGCCGTTGAATCTGGTGGTGTATAGTTGTCGTAAGAGTTCTTCATATGGTGTGTGATTTTTGAACTCGTTGATCAGCGCCGTCTTCAGTTCGAGCCACGTGTTGGGTTGTATCATTTGCGATATGCGTTGTGCCTCTCCTGACAGTTGGATCTCGGTCGCTCCAAATAGGATCCTTTGTTGGCGAAGATCTTCAGTTGGATATAATCCGCATACAAATTCGATTCGTTTGATAAATGAGCTTAGCTGTCCAGATGAACCGTCATAGGCAGGTATTTGTCTGATCGACAGCAGTGCCTGGTTCAAGTGGATTTCGCTCAATGATAGTGGTGGTAACGCCATGTTGTTGGTGTTGATTGGGTTTTGTTTTGTTTTCAGTAGTTTTTAACTTTATTTTGGTTCACTTGTAAGTTTTTTGATTTTGTATTTAGTGTTTCACTGTTCTTGGTGGATCACTATCTCCGCTTACTTCAGTTCACTTAATTTTAGTTTTGCAAATCGTATGTGCTCGTAACACATAGGTTCTTTGGCGGATTTCACAATTTTATTAACGATTCCGGGATTACGTGATCACAGTAATTAGAAATTACACAAGCTGACCATTACCAAAATATAAGAGTTAATTTTAAACGAAATCCTACCGACTGCGCCAGTTATATATCCGCAACTCGATTTTAAGTTTTTTAAAAAAGACTTTTATTTTACAACTTAAATATCTTTATGTCACAAGATTTAAATGAATTCCCCGACTTGACTTTGGGTCTGCTTGTCTCAAACGGAACTGATCTCTCTGCTGCTGGCTAGTTTCCATGAGCCCTTCTCTTGGAACTCCCGACTCTGGCCTCGGGCGTTGCTTTCCTCGGCTGCATCTTCGTGTCGGTGGCGTACGTGCCTGGATCGATATTTGGGGATGCGTCGGCTTTGATGAAAGGCATCCACTGCTGGCGATCGGTGTTGCATTACATGACGGAGCTAGGAATGTGATACTCCTTGGTTTTATGTCTAGCTTTGATTGGTCCTCATGAGTGGCGTGATTCTAAAGAATCGATTTCTCGAGAGTGGCGTGATTCTGTTGATGAAACAATGTGGTCCATTGTTTATGTTATGGGGGGCCCTAGCTTGGAGTATGGGAAGAAACAGTTATTGATTCTTGAGTGGGGTCCTGTTACTTGTGTGGATGGGGTGGATGAATTGTACATAAACATAATGTGTATGGGATGTGGGGAATTACGGATATGACACTATATATATACACAACGAAACCCATCGGACTTTCCTTTCTGTGACAACTGCTAGGAGTTTAAACTGGAACATACACCTCGCCGTTGGATAATTGAACCTCGATCCGCCCCACTACAAACACTTGTACTTCTGCATATATATTCGTATACCCTATTTGATTGCTTTCTTGGCAGAGGGTTGATTGAATGTGCGATTGGTTTGGCTCCTTCAAGCCCTCCTTTCCGTCTTTTTTTTCTTTAAGCAAACTACAGGGGTTTCCTACCGCCATCGAAGAGCATTCAGTCGTCGTCTGACACATTCCATTTGGTCCCTCAGGTGCCCCAGAGATTCCTAGGCACATTATAAGACTCGCCTTCATTTGTTATTGCTTTGATGGGACTATGCAAATCTCGGCTTATGAAATTCTGTGGCTACTTACCCTGGCATTAGATTTCACAAACATTTCAGGAGCACATTTGGTTGCGGCAAAGCCAACCAACCAGACCTGAAAACAGTCAACAGTAAAATAAATTAGAACGAACGTTGTGAGTTGCTGCGGACACCGCAACTCTACGGTTATACCCGATACTAAGTCAGTATGGCTCTCCTCCGGCAGACGCCGCTAATATTAAACGGCACGACAAAGAGTGCGTGCGAGAGAGACAGAAAATCAGTCTGAGCGTGACGTCGGGCGCTGCGTAGCCACTGCAAATTGATTTGTTCCTATTGGCTATAAAAATGATCTGATCTGATCCAGATTCAGCAATCTGATAGATATGGTCATTATCTATGATTCTGCGTTTTTAGTTTTCTCGAATGTGCAATATTGTGGATGCAACAGATTTTCGTCCTTTGTGTGGGCGGAAGGGGGTGGGGCGAAATTTTGAGGTACACGTTTTATAGTAAGATCGAACAGGAGTGCGGATACCAAATTTGGTTACTCTAGCCTTAACAGTCTCTGAAATTTTAGAATAGTTTTTCTAAATAACGATACCGAAACAACTTGGGTGACTGCAATTTTGTATTTTAATACGACGAAAAAAAAGGAGTGCGTGCGTTCGATTTCATGGATTTTTCTCGACTTCCTTCATATATTAAAACAATTTCTTCTGTGCCTACCTTACTTACGGTGGCAAAGCGGGGCGAATTCGCCAAGAGCGATAGAGCGAGCTTTTACTGCGCTCCCGCTTTGCCCTAGCCTAACTTACACTAGACTTCATGAAATACTATCCTAATAACAATTATTATTATCCAATGGCGCTACACCGGCCCCGTTGAAGGCCTGGAAGGCTTCAAACTATTGGCAGAAGCGCCAATTTGTGGATTGGCCTCCTGAACGTGGCTCCGCTGCTCGTCCTTAGGTCGACCACTCTGACCCTTCCGTCCTGCCCGGCGGTTGTTCCGACCACCCTTCCGAGGAGCCACTGTTGAGGAGGCAGGTTGTCCTCGGCGACGATTACGAGGTCGCCTTCCTTTATGTTTGGCTCCTCCTGGTGCCACTTGCATCTTACTTGCAATCCCAGCACATACTCCCGGGACCATCGCTGCCAGAACATTTGCCTGGCTGACGAGACAAGCCGCCATCGCTTTAAGCACCTCAGACCCTCCTGGTCCGGGGTCCTGGGTGCTGGGGGTGCGATGAGCGGCCCGCCTGTCAGCAGGTGCCCGGGAGTCAGCGCGTCTCCGTCGCTTGGGTCTGGGCTTAGGGGTCCTAGCGGGCGCGAGTTGAGGACCGCCTCGATCCCGACCAGCACGGTCTCCAGCTCCTCTGCGGTGAGGAGAGCGCTTCCGACTGCCCGTAGGAGTAGGCCCTTGGCAGACTTCACACCGGCCTCCCAAAGTCCGCCCATGTGCGGTGCTCGAGGCGGTATGAAGGCAAACTCGCACCCGCTTCTTGACGAAAATTCGCGTATCGCGTCCGCTTCCGCCTCTATCTTCCTCCGCAGTTCGCTGAAGTGGCGACTTGCTCCGACGAAATTTGTCGCGTTGTCGCAGTTCACGCGTTGCGGACATCCTCGACGACCGACGAACCTTTGGAATGCCAACAAGAAGGAATTAGTCGTCAAATCGGAGACAATTTCTAAATGAACCGCCTTGGACGCAAAACAGACAAATAACGCTATGTAGGACTTATAAGGGCGCCTTCCACGAATTTTCAGAGTCGTATAGACTGGGCCACAAAAATCAACGCCACATACTGAAAATGGGCGGAGAGCACGGAGCCGGTCTGCGGTTAAGTTGCCCATCATTTGGGTCTGGAGTAGCGGCTTGCATTTAAAGCAACGAATACACGACCTAACTGTCGCCCTGCAGACCGCCTGAGCATTCACTATCCAAATGCGCTGTCTAAGGATACTCACGAGTGCTCGTGGGCCGGCATGAAAATTCGTTTGATGCAGATAGCGAACGTATGTCTGCACAAATAACAAGGGAAACTTGGCATTATATGACATAGGAGCGTTAACTAGTCGCCCCCCAACTCGCAACAACGAAAATGAGCACCATGTCACAGCCTCTTCATGGATGAAGGGATTCAAGCGCTGAAGACTGGGGCCTAACTTGGTGCCTTTACGAACCCTTTCAATATCTTCTTGAGACTCATTTTTCTGTGTTATTTCGACTATTTTTAGAAACGCCTCGTCGTATTCTACGGATGACGGAATTTTTCCAAAGTTGAGACTTTTGTCTTTGCATTTTCGGATGAAGCGGAACACGAAAACGAACACTCTTAGCAGTTTGAGGTGTGACGAGTATCCCTCGATTACATCCACTAAGTAATTTGGCTTGGCCGCGACGGTCAGTCCGACCGATTTCTTCCGACTTTCCATCTGTATCTCTTCTTCGGAAAGCTCGAAGTGTGGATTTCTGGGCCAGCTCTCTTCTTCAAACTTTAAGAACTCTGGTCCACCAAACCAGATCGACTGCACGATTTCCTCTACGTCACAACCTCTCGAAACTATGTCTGCTGGGTTCTGTTTTGTTGGCACATGCCGCCACGTAGCTTCACTTGACCACTCTTAAATCTCCGCTACTCGGTTCGCAACGAATGTTGACAACGACGAAGGGTGGGATCTGATCCAATGAAGAGTAACTTCTGAATCTGACCAGAATATCATTTTATCAATTGGAACCTTGAGCAGTGATTTGATTCGGTGACAAAGGTCTGCTAGAAGGTGAGCGGCACATAACTCAAGCCTTGGGAGCGTTTTCGTCTTGAGTGGCGCTACTTTCGACTTTGCAGTCAAAAAGGAGACCTTGAAACCTTCTGCAATCTTTCTACGGATATAGACGCAGGCTCCATAAGGCAAAGGCATGTACTTGAATCGGTGACATGGGATCAGTATGCACAAATCGAGTTATGGTAATCTTCTCCAACTGACCCAAGGATTCTTTTAATAAGTTCCATGCTGCTTCCAAGTTCATTGGAATTGACTCATCCCAATCTAGCTTGTTGAGCCAAAGCTCCTGCAGTAGGATATTTCGGACATTCTCGGATGCGGTGACCTCAGGTGAGTTCGAAAACCATTTAGTCAATTCAAACCCAACGGTTTGAAGAACCTGAGCCACATCAGACTTAATTGTCTTTAACTCCTCTACGCAACCAGCACCAGTCAACATGTCATCGACATAGAAGTCGGAGTCAATAACTTCAGCAGCTTTAGGGAATGAGAGTTTTGCAGACTCACTCAACCTCTTCAAACACCGAATAGCCAAAAATGGGGCTGTTCCAGTCCCATATGTTACGGTGTTGAGCTGGTATATTCTCAAGGACTCAGACGGGTCTCTTCTCCACACTATGAACTGAAATTGTCTATCCGCATCAGCGACCCAGACTTGGCGATACATCTTCTTGACATCGGCTGTCAAGGCGTACCTGTGTAGTCTGAATCGGAGCAATGTCGAATACAGCTCATCCTGTATCGTAGGACCGACCATCAATATGTCGTTCAAGGCCGCCTGAGACGACGTTTTACAAGACGCATCGAAAACTACGCGGAGCTTGGTCGACGTGCTTTGAGGCCTCAACACACACTGATGTGGAATGAAATAATGTGGAGTCTTGGGGATTGTGTTGTCTGTGGTAGACATGTGACCCAAGGAGAGGTACTCTTCCATGAACTCCAAGTACATTTTCTGCAACTCGGGGTTACGAGACAATCTTTTTTCACGCGATAAAAACCGCCGTATAGTCACTTCAAAGGAGTTGCCTAAGATACTGGGATCTGATTTGAACGGCAGTCTGACTTCAAACCGACCTGAAGGCACGACCTGAGTAGTCCTTCTATAATGCTTTTCACATAACTTGTGTTCAGGAGATAAAGACTTTTTAGAAGACGGCAATTCTTCCAGTGACCAAAACTTTTGTAATGTATTGTCGATGTGGATCACTGACTCTTCTCGACAACTCAAACAATTCCTAGCTTCTTGGGTGGCAGTCACCTTTGGAGTGTATCTGCCCGACACAATCCAGCCGAGAAGCGTTTTCTGCAGAGTTGGATAGTCAGGACCTTGTCGAATCTGACCAACAGATAAAAGTTCGAAAAATGTTTCTGCACCTATCAACATATCTATCTTCTGTGGCTTGAAGAAATATGGGTCTGCAAGTGGTAAGTTCTTCGGGATTTTCCAGTCACTCACGTTAAGTGTCTGATCAGGGTGATACCCCGAAATGGACCTTAGAATCCAGAAATCAACCGAAAACTCACTACCAGTAATTCGCGACTTCACCACCGTGTGTATCTTTTTCTTGACTTGTGAATTGGATTCACCAATACCAAGCAAGTTGATACACGACTCCTCCCTACGGATCTGTAAGCGCTGTGCTAAGTCCTCAGTTATAAAATTGGTTTGAGACCCCGAGTCAAGCAGAGCTCGGGCCAAAACATGTTCACCATTATTTGTTCGGACGCTTACGATCGACGTAGCCAGAATAACTCTATCCATAGCTGTCGCATGGAGAGCATGCGAAGTGGAAGGTTGATTCTGATTGGGAGGAGGAGAAGAATTCTCTGGGGGTGATGGTAACGCTAGACTTTTATTCGCCACTGTGTACCTATGCAATAAGGTATGGTGTGAGCAGCCACACACTCGACACTTCTTAGCTTTGCATCGTACTACAGAGTGGCCTGGCTGCAGACAATTGATGCACAAGGATGCAGTTTTTGCGAATTCGAACCTTTGCATTACTGCCAGCCGACCAAATGGACTGCAATCTGTCAACAAATGGTCTTTCGCATTGCAGTAGCTGCATTGTTGGTTTTTGGTATTCGCGGTGGAACACGCGAATGAGCTCCGATTATGCGGCTTGCTTGGCACAGCTTTCTGCTCCTGCTTTGGTTTGTCCGAATTTTCGGCCGAAAGATGCTGATGTCTGCGATTAAGCAACTTTTCACAGTCCGTCCAAAGTGGCAGTTTGTCATAATCGAGCTGTTCTTCCCATTTCTCTTTGGTCACCGGATCGACTATGCTCAAGACGAGATGAATAATCATCGCATTCGAGATCTTGTTATCATCGCCTATCGACAACAACGAACCATATATGGATGACGCGGTATCGATAAGGTTTCTTAAGGACGATGCTGATTGCTGGGTCATTTTGGGAAGACTAAATAGGGCATCAATGTGATTTTTAAAGATCAGACAATCATTATCGTAGACCCGTTTTAAGCTAGTCATTGCTTTCTCGTAGTTGGTCTCGGTTACTTGGAAAGCCCTAACTGTTCCCAAAGCTTCACCGGAGAGACACGAAAGCAAATGGTTGAAATGCTTTGGTCATTGTGAACTAGAGTCTCAAATAAACCTATGAAGTTTTTAAAGTCCGAAAAGTTGCCGCTGAACTGCGGCAGAGCCAACTTCGGAAGGCGAGCACGAGTTGGGCCACCATAAGCTGGTACTGCCGGTATTGTCTCATCAGCTGTCTTTAATGCGCAAATGAGAGACATTAATTTTGCCTTTGTGACAATTGAGAGTTCTTCCAACTCGACTCCAAATTCATCGTCAATGTCTATATCTTCAATCTTCTCTTGAAGTTCGCGTGCCGTGTCAATGCTACGCATCAGCGTTTCGAGTCTGCACTCGAGCTCCGTCAATACCAGCGGAATATCCCCCGCTTCGCTTTTTCTTCAGCTCTTCAAGGACGATATTGTTGCCTTTTGAGGTCATATTGATTCTCAATACAAGCAACTGAAGGCGAAAGATCGTTTCTAATAATCGTATTTAATGCCGAGGCACTCAATGAAATAATGGGTAATTGTACCCAAACGAGGTGAAAAACCAATATACCCGAAAAATTTAGGGTAGAGCGTCGCTTGGCTGGCGCGTACACGAAAACCACACAAGAATAGCAACGAACTGCACTGGTGACAAGCGAAAACGAAAAATTTCACCGCTGCAGTTCTGAAGAATGGATGTTGTGTATACGTATGCACCGACAACGATCGACGCTAAATTGATTTGCGAGGCACGACTTTGTCTTAATTGATAGTTGGATCCTACTGACACCAAACGAATATACCCGACGAAAACAGGGTAGCGCGTCACTTGGGGTTTGGTTTGGATCAAGCGCGCCAAACAAAAGAACAACGATAAGCAACGGTGAAGAGCGAAAGCGAGACGAAAAACTTCACCGCTGCAGCTGCGTATTGGTATGCGTGCTTGGCCAACGACCCAACTATACATATATGTAGGAAACGAAGGAAAGAGAGAGACACGAAGCGGTCGTGTTTTCGTCGTGTCGTCGGGATAGAGCAAAAGAGAGAGAGATCAGTCAGTTGTCAGTTCAGCCACGCATCAGACGTACACGCATATAATTAGTCACAAACATACTTGTAAAACTTGGAGCTGTTATAATTTTAAGTCCAACATACTTATCAAATAAATGTTACTCGTTGCCATCAAGCAACTTAAACTACTACAAATTGGGGGCTCGTCCGGGATTAAGACAACAACATTTGCAAGTGAGATTTGTGCGTGTATTTGGAAATTTTGGCGAACACGAGACTGGTGACACAAGAGATCGGTCGCGGTGCGAAATTGAATTGCAGTCTGGCCTATAAGTGCGAGAGAGACACTTGTCGAAGAAGGCGCATTAGTGTGAGCAGACATTCGAGAGAGCTGGAGCGACAAAACTACGGCAGACGGCAGCAAAGACAGCAAGAATCAAAACCTTCGTTGTTGTTGTTGTGCATTGCGTCTGAGAGGCTAGAGCTACAAGGAGACAAGCGGCACAGAGACGACAATCTGAGCGCGTTCGTTCCAAAGAGAGCAGAAGCGACAAAACGACGGCAGACGGCAGCAAACACAGCAAGAATCAAAACCTTCGTTGTTGTTGTTGTGCATTGCGTCTGAGAGGCTAGAGCTACAAGGAGACAAGCGGCACAGAGACGACAATCTGAGCGCGTTCGTTCCAAAGAGAGCAGAAGCGACAAAACGACGGCAGACGGCAGCAAACACAGCAGGAATCAAAACCTTCGTTGTTGTTGTTGTGCATTGCGTCTGAGAGGCTAGAGCTACAAGGAGACAAGCGGCACAGAGACGACAATCTGAGTGCGTTCGTTCCAAAGGAAGCAGAAGCGACAAAACGACGGCAGCAAACAGCAAGAACATTGATTGTTGTTGTGTTGCACTGCGTCGGACGGAGACTACAACTACAAGAAGAGACAAGCAGCAAGGAGACGACCATTTTGTAACAGCAGAAGCAGCGACGATTCGGGAAGCGACAACGAGTTAACGGCGAACAGCGAGAGCAAGGCAAGGCAACAAAGAGAGGACGGCAACAGCGACATCGACAGGCAAGCGAGATCTGGATGTGGTGGTGTGTGTGCGTCAAATTTGGAGTCTGGAAAGTTCTGCGCAGAAGCGAGAGTTAACAAGGGTAAACCCATAGTAAGGTGAGCGTTAACAGAGAAGCGATCGTTAACAGTGACGACTTTAAAGGCGTTTTCGGAGTCGATGTTAACTGGAAAATTGTTAACAGGCCAGCAGTAATAAGGTTGTTTAAGTTGATTTAATTACATTTTCTTAGATATAAGCTAATATCAATTATTTCGTATTTAAATCGTCACGATGCAAGTTGAAGAGATAATGACACTGAGAGTCGCAGATTTGCGAGAGAAGTTAAGAGAGCTTGCGTTGCAGACGACGGGACGAAAGCGCGATTTGCAAGATAGACTATTAATACATCACGGCTTTCCAGTTGAGAATGAAGAAGAGTCAGAGGATGAGTCCGTAGTAACAGCAGTTGATGATACCGTAGCAGTTCAACCAGGTACGCGACAGGCAGAGTATAAATCTTGGTTTACGCTAAAAGACGTGGAAGGTAGTGTGTCACAATTTTCTGGTTCTAATAACCCCGACATCAATCAATGGATAGAGGAATTAGAAGAATGCGCAGCTACTGTTCAATGGAGTCAATTACAATTATTCATTTATGCCAAGCAGTTGTTAGTTGGTGCAGCAAAATCTTTCGCTCGTAGTTGGCGTGATATTCGTAACTGGAATTCGTTGAAGGCAGCTCTGTTGGATGAGTTTAGTGTTAAACTGTCGTCCGTAGAAGTACATAGAATGTTGCAAAAGCGCCAGCAGAAAAAAGGAGAGTCGTTGCATGAGTTTTTGTATGCGTTAATGGAGATAGCCAAGCCAATTAGAGATGATGAGAGTTTAATTGAATATTTTGTGGATGGTATACCGCTAGGGCAAGTAAGGCAATGCTGTACCAAGCTAGAAACTTAAAGGATATTACATTTCAGATCGATGTTTACCAGAAAGCTAGAGGCGGATCCAAGCCGATGAGTAAGAATTGGCCGCTGAGTAATAAAAGTGAGAGTTCGGTGAAAGGGTCGATGGCAGAGAATTTTAGGAAATGTTTTAAGTGTGGAGACAAATCGCATTTGAGGAAAGATTGTCCCAAAAATGATTTTTGTTGTTTCAAATGTGGCCAACCAGGACACCGTGCTGCAAGCACGAAACCAGACAAGAAAAGAGATCGAATACGAACATTATTCGAGATAAGGAAGTCGTTGATAAGCCGTCAGGTATTTTCACTCCATCAGGTTTGGAATTAAAGGATATTAAGTACGCGAATTTGGTATTCCAAGGTTTGATTGATACTGGAGCAGATTTGTGTTTAATTCGCAGGAGGGTATTTTTGAAAGGTAGAATTTCATGTCTTTCCAGACGAGGATATTGGTTTTGAAGCCATTTTAGGAAGGACTATTCTGGATCATGTTGACATGCAAGTTTCTAAGACAGGAACAAGATTTGTTCGTAGAGTTTGTGGCGAGGATAAAGATAAGAAACTTGATCAGGTAGCATCGTCCTCATGCGTGGAATTGTTTAATGAATATAAAGGCATTTGCATGTCAAGTATTGACGAAGTTGAGAAGGAGTTTTCAATTGATGTTGGTCATCTCAGTGAAGTACATGCTAGAGAGGTTAGGGGTATGGTAGGAAAGTACCAACCTCAGAGAAATGCAGATGCGCCGATAAAAATGAAAATTGTATTAGTGGATGAGATACCAGTTTTCCAGCATCCGAGACGATTACCGTTGTGTGAACAGGAAATCGTGGACAAGCAAGTGGAAGAGTGGCTGGCTCAGAAGATTATAAAGCCAAGTACATCGGAGTATGCATCACCAGTAGTGTTGGTACCCAAAAAGAACGGTAGCAAGAGACTATGCTGTGATTACCGAAAGCTGAATGAGAAAATAGTTCGCGATAACTTTCCAATGTCACATATGGATACAGTGTTGGAGAAACTGCAGGGTGCAAAGTATTTCACCACGTTGGATTTAACGAATGGTTTTTTCCATGTGCCTGTAGAAGTCGAGTCTCAAAAATATACGTCTTTTGTGACTCAGAATGGTCAGTTCGAATTTTTATATGTACCATTTGGAATTTCAAATTCTCCAGCGGTGTTTACCAGATTTATAATGGCTGTGTTGAGAGATTTGGTAAAGAATAATGAAGCAGCAGTCTATATGGATGACGTTATTATTTGTAGTCAAGATATAGAAGAGGGTTTGTTAAAGTTGAGAAAAGTACTGAAGATAGCGGAAATGAATGGGCTACGTATAAATTGGAGAAAGTGTCAGCTGATACGACAAAAGGTTAATTTTCTGGGGTATATAATAGAAAAGAATACGATAAGACCAAGTGATGAGAAGACGAGGGCAGTCGAAAAGTTCCCATTGCCAGTTGATAAAAAAGCAGTGCAGCGTTTCTTATTTCCGAAAGTTTATTGAGGGTTATGCTGTTATTGCAAAACCATTGATAGATCTGCTGCGGAAGGATGTTAAATTTGAATTTAAGGAGATACATCAGGTTGCGTTTGAACAACTAAAGGTAGCATTGATTAGTAGACCTGTTTTAGAAAGGTACAACCCGAAGTTGGAGACAGAAATCCATACTGATGCATCAAAATGGGGGTATGGAGCCGTGTTACTGCAAAAGAGTTTGGAAGACAGCCAATTCCATCCAGTTCAATATATGAGCCGTAGGACTAAGCCATGTGAAGAGAAATATCCTGCTTATGACCTTGAGGTTCTGGCAATTATCGAAGCTTTAGCGAAATGGCGTATATACGTTTTGGGTATAAAGTTCAAAATTGTCACAGACTGTAATGCATTTACAATGACGATCAAAAAGAAAGACGTTCCTTTGAGAGTAGCACGTTGGGCCATGTACCTACAAGATTTTAATTATGTTATAGAACATCGCTCAGGAACGAAGATGAGGCACGTTGACGCGTTGAGTCGTGTATCTTGTTTTATGGTGACCGAAAGTATAGCTCATCGTTTGAAAGAAGCTCAGCTAACCGACGATTGGGTTAAGGCTGTTAAAAGTATTGTGGAGGACAAGGAATATGAGGATTATTATATTCAGAATCAGATTTTGTTTAAGGATCCGGATAAGGAGCTCATCGTAGTACCAGCTCAGTTGGAAAATGAGATTATATCAATAGCACATAAGCAAGGACATTTTTCAGTTAAAAAGACACAAGATATCATTGAAAAGTCGTATTATATTCCGAAGTTAAAAGACAAAGTATGGCGCGTAATAAATAGTTGTGTCGAGTGTATCATTGTCAATGAAAAGACAGGAAAACGTGAGGGTTATTTGCAACCAATAGACAAGGGTGATAGGCCGTTACAAACGTATCACATTGATCACGTTGGACCAATGGAAATGACTAAAAAACAGTACACTTATATACTGGTTGTCGTTGATGGATTTTCTAAGTTTGTTTGGTTATATTCTACACGGAGTACAGGTGTTGAAGAGGTCGTTAAGTGTTTGGAAATTCAGGGGACTAGTTTTGGTAATCCGAACAGAATAGTGACGGATAGGGGTGCAGCGTTTATGTCCAATTTGTTTCGTGAATATTGTGAGAGAGAGAAAATACAGCATTTAATGATTGCCACAGGCGTTCCACGTGGGAATGGTCAAGTCGAAAGGATGCACAAGATAGTGGTGCCTATGTTGTCGAAATTGTGTCAGGGTAATTCCGGTAGTTGGTATAAGCATCTAGGAAAAGTACAGCAAATGATCAACAGTGTTGAGCCGCGAAGTACCAAAAATAAAAGAAATATTGGAAGAATCACTTATCGAAGAGTTGAACAAGGACCGTAGACCGTTAGAAAGGAAGTAGTTGAAAACATTGCACGGTTACAGCAGGAAAACAAGAAGAGTTTTGACTTAAAAAGGAAACTAGATGGACAGTATGAGGTTAATAAGCTAGTAGCTATCAAGCGTACTCAGTATGGTACTGGATTAAAGCTAAAAGGAAAGTATCTAGGGCCGTATAAGGTGGTTAGGGTAAAGAATCATGGAAGGTACGAAGTCGAGAAGATTGGGGATACTGAGGGTCCCTATAAGACCTCTACAGTTTCAGAATATATGAAACCTTGGCTAGACCCATCCGAGGCGAATGGTCCGTCAGGACAGCCGAATGTAGGAAACGAAGGAAATAGAGAGACACGAAGCGGTCGTGTTTTCGTCGTGTCGTCGGGATAGAGCAGTAATCGGCTCTGAGAGAGCCGATAGCAAGAGAGAGAGAGAGAGATCAGTCAGTTGTCAGTTCAGTCACGCATCAGACGTACACGCATATAATTAGTCACAAACATACTTGTAAAACTTGGAGCTGCTATAATTTTAAGTCCAACATACTTATCAAATAAATGTTGCTCGTTGCCATCAAGCAACTTAAACTTCTACATATATTTGACACAACGAAAACGAGAAAGGGGTGACAGCGATTGCAGTTAAAATGAGTTATGTGTAGTTATTGCGTCCAAGAGGGTTAGATGTACATATGTATATATGTATTAATATATATATATGCTCAACTCTAACTACAGCATGCAATCTAGCTCTACTATGTCATACGTATGTGCCAAGAATTGAAAGCGAGGTGCAATTGTTTCAGCACAACACAATAATTGCGAGTTTTTTTAAACTTTTTCGTCTTCACTCGAGCTTTCAATTTTTTGCACAAATACCTCTTGAGAAGATTGGAAATTCCAGGTGCTGTACTCTCCTCTTCTTATACTGGATGCTCCACTTGGATCTTCTTGGGTAGATGGTATATGTGTATCTCCTTTTGTATATAGCTGCAGACAGGGAATTGCACGACCGACGCGGTGATTTTTAGTTTTGTTTGTTGAATTATTTGCACACACGTCGCGGTCAATTTGGCAATTTAGCTGCAGCACATATGCATGTACATGTAGGTATAATAGATTTAGGCTATTTATCTTTTCTCCACTGTGTCACTGTCACTTTTGCCTTTATTTTATGGATTTTTCTCGACTTCCTTCATATATTAAAACAATTTCTTCTGTGCCTACCTTACCTACGGTGGCAAAGCGTGGCGAATTCGCCAAGAGCGAGAGAGCGAGCTTTTATTGCGCTCCCGCTTTGCCCTAGCCTAACTAACACTAGACTTCATGAAATACTATCCTAATAACAATTATTATTATCCAATGGCGCTACAGTCTCTGAGATTTTTAAATATCCCCAGATTTTCGTCCTTTGCGGGGGCGGAAGGGGGTGTGGCGAAATTTTGAAACAAACTCGTCTCGGTCCGATGTATTAGGAGTGTGGATACCAAATTTGGTTGCTCTAGCTTTTGTAGTCTCTGAGATCTAAGCGCTAATGTTTTACTCTAAGCAAAGCCGCCTATGCTACGTGTGTGTTAGAGAGAGACAGGGCGAGAAAAAATGAAATTGTTTTCTTGATGTTGGCTATAATAATGATACGATCCAATTCAGATTCCGAAGTCTTAAAGATATGGTCATTCTCTACAATTCTACGTTTTTTGTTTTCTCATATCTTTAAAATTGTGGATGCCACGGACGGACGGACAGACAGAGAGGGCTCAATCGACTCGGCTATTGATGCTGATCAAGAATATATATACTTTATGGGGTCGGAAACGATTCCTTCTGGACGTTACACACATCCACTTTTACCACAAATCTAATATACCCCAATACTCATTTTGAGTATCGGGTATAATTAAGAAAGTCGTTCTGTTCGCGTGCAACGTGCAACATGCCAGCTCCAGTACGAGGCAAACACACACGGCTATTCAAATGCGGCTTATTGAAACTAGCAAAGCCCAGATCTACACACTATACACACATATGCCAGAATATATAAATATAAGTGTGATTTTTGTGCTAGTGCCACGGACGGTGGTATCGGCGGATCACATCCCCGGCCAATGGACACGCCCGGCTTGGCCAATAGATCTGTGTAGCTATAGATTATAGATATATGAGCTTGGTCCTGGCTCTCTCTCTCACATCCTTTCTGGGCGTCCTGCAATTACGTGCACAAACATATTTGTACTCCCGCTGGCGCTGAATGGCACGAAAAATAAAAGGAGCCTTCGCACCTCACGCAGAAATACGTGACTTTTGGCCTTGACTGACGGATGGCACTCCTGAAGTGCCCCGAAATTCGGTGCGTCTGTTTGTGTGTGCAACACTTGGCCGAATGTTAACACGTGCCCCAGTCACAGCCAGGAGAGGAATCATTAATTGGGCACTCAGCCAGGAGGCGTCTGCGATGCATTAACTTATCTTTTATGCGCGTGCTAAAGCACTCGCCATCGCTCGCAGGTCCATTTACTGGGATATCGGCTTTGGCATGGTCACATTTCCTTCCTGCGGAGCAGTGCAAATGAAATTTGTTGCCCAAAAAAAAAAATAGTACACGTTGCAACACATCGAACAGCCAGCCAGAGGACGGGAGGAGTGGCTGGGGGAGGGGGGAAGCTCGTCAGACTCCTTGGGGCGTTTCCTGTTGATCCTTAAGCCTATAAGAATGTCCTGCCATGCCATGCAGGATGTCTCTGGGTAATTTAGATAGCAGCAGCGGCGCTCCGTTGCTCCAACTTGCATAATGTCACTTTCAAAGTGTCGCAGTTCAAAGGACATGCACTCACAGGACCCCACAGAACAGGCGGCAGACATGTTAAAGCTGTGCGATAAGCATTGGGATTCTTATGAAATTCCTAATTTCAGGCCAAAGCTGAGAAGGGTGTCTGAGTCGGTCTCCTCCTCCTTTCGATAGTCTCTTCTGCTTTTTTTCTGTTTTTTTTCGGGGGGGAAGCAAACTTTAAGTCCACATCCCTTTTTAATGTGACTGTGTATGCCCGAAGGATTTGTGCGTAATGAAAAACTGTCACGCCACAGGACCACGTCGAAGGACGACAACGACAACGACGACGGCGACGACCAGGATGAGCCTAAGCCATCGCAGGTACGAGCGGGTATATGGCAGAAATTGAAAAGCGCTGGCCGGTAGCCGGGAGCGCGGAGCCGGTAGAGGGGAGCCAGAGCCCAAAGAGCATTAAAATGGCAAATTTGTGTGCACTGTCAATGGCAGGACTCACAGATAGGACACAGTGGTCAGGGCATGAAGGACATTTATGGGCGACAGACAGCAACGACAAGGACATAAAAGCGGCGTCGCCTGCGTGATAAGCGCATAAATCAGCCATGGAACAAGACCCAAATCATATACCCAATATCCCATAACCCCTATTCCGTTGGTAAAGGTTTTAAAGCTGGAAATCCCACCCCATAACGGCCCTTTCCTGGACGGGGGCGTTTATTCATTTCTCAATTAATTGTTGCTCATTTCGGAACAAGATGGCCAAGGGTCAAGGCCATAAATCCCCGTGTTTTGCAGGGCAAAACAGCAGACGCGAATTGAATTCCTGATATGGCAGGACCTCGGCAGAGGTCGAATGACTGTCTTTCCGCGTCCCCCCCTCTTGTCTGGAGCTCATTGCTTATGCTCGAACACGAAACAAATTCAAATTACAAATTATGTTTTCGTCATTGGTGCGCTTTACGAGGAAACCCATCCCCATTCCCATCCCCAAATCCCGAATGCCATTTGCTGGGGGAGGAAATGGATGGAAAGTACATGTTAATTGTTGTGGCCAGTGTCCGCGCGGTGTCAACTATTTAGTTTCCGGTTTTAAGTTCCCGCCATAAACACGGAATTATGTGTCCGCTTTTATGGCTTCTAGCGGCGTCCTTCTCCGTCTCCATCTCCGACTGCGACCGGGACCGGGCTTCATTGTTTCTTAATAAACCAGAGAGAGACAGAGAGAGAGAGAGAGAGAGAGAGAGAGAGAGACAGAGAGCGAACCGAGTCCTCCGAGTGCACACGTCTTCACATTAACAATGTTTATGGGGCCCAGTGTTTCCAAGTCCAGAAGTAGTCCAGGGGACCGCCTAGTTGCATGCCACACATATTTCCGTTGCGTTGCAGTCATAAATGCGCTTAATTGGCCATTTTTGTGTAAGCGTGTTGAAATTTTATACCCCGCCACCAGCCTTCGGCCCACTCGCCCCATTCGACCCACCAAAACGTTGCAGTCATAAATAGAAGATATGTCCAGATATTGGTCCAACCACAAATGAACATAATTTTATTTGCTTAATCTACAATTTTACTTACACCATAATTTTGTTTGGGGCTTGCCATAGAGAGTCGTTAGAGCACATCTGTGGGCAGGGCAGGTGAGAGAGAGAGAGAGTGAACTCTATAGAACACTCAATCCACATGGAATTTAGAGGGACTTAGGGGGATTTAGCAGGGGGGAGCCTTACCCAGCTCCTCGGCAGCCATGGTCGCTTCCATTTTCCGCTTCAGCTTCCTGACCATCTGGTCCATCATGTCCTTAGCCCTGGTAACAATCGAAAGGAAAAACTGGGTGCCCCGATTCAACCGCCTTATGCGACGGAACTCCTCCTGCATTTTGATCTCGAACATATCGGGGAAATTCATCTTCGCCTTGATACTTATTTTCGGCAACAGATGGGGATACATCTCGGTGTAGGTGAAGATCAACTTGCATCCAATGCGAGGATCTTTAGTGGCCACATGGTCGTAGTTGGAGGAGCGCACGGTGACCTCCAGCTTGAGGGTGGCTGGTTTTGGAGCACCACCGTGCGAAAGCCGAGCAGGCCGATGGCATGAAACTCCGAGTTGCGGATCCGACTCGCTTAGCACCTCAATGGACTCTGAATTCATAGTTTGAAATACCAACTGGAGAGGGAACTGAATAAACTGCACTAAATAAGACCTTTAGCCACGCTCTGACAGCTAGAACAAAAGCCATTTGATAGGGCTCCCACGACAATGCTCCTCCGGCACTCGTTGGCGTTGGCCATGTTCCGGCTGGCACTGATCGTTGGGCTGTATCTTCCCCTATATTCCCCTATCTCTGGTCGTTCCATCTGCGGCAGGAACGAGGTGCAGGTAGCCTGTGGCAATCCCTGCCCCAAGTCCTGTTATCCCCAACCTTGTGTGGACGTCTTGTGCTATGGCCGATGCAACTGCATCGGTGGATACAGACGGGTTAACAAGTACCAGGGGCCCTGTGTCCTTCCAGCGAGTGTGGAAGGTATCCCATGATGGAGATACACAAGCAAACGACCAACAAAGGAAGGAGCAAACGTATCCAGTTCCAGCGCCAACCAATTAACACACAGCGCAAGCAGAGGCATATTATAAACCGAAGAAATAAGACTAA
>NW_022881614.1:22843216-22930924 GCF_003369915.1 Drosophila miranda
CCAATTGCAAAATATGAGTTCAAGGATCTCAGAACCTATAAGAGCCAGAGCAACCAAATTTGGTATCCACACTCCTGTGATATCGGACCTTGACCGTTTCGTGTCTAAATTTCGCCACACCCACTTCCGCCCTCGCAAAGGACGAAAGTCTGGGGCATCCACAAATCTCAGAGACTATTAAGGCTAGAGTAACCAAATTTGGTATCCGCACTTCTGTTAGATCTCACTATAAAACGTATATCTCAGAATTTCGCCCCACCCCCTTCCGCCCACACAAAGGACGAAAATCTGTTGCATCCACAATATTGCACATTCGAGAAAACTAAAAACGCAGAATCATAGATAATGACCATATCTATCAGATTGCTGAATATGGATCAGATCAGATCATTTTTATAGCCAATAGGAACAAATCAATTTCCACTGGCTACGCAGCGCCCGACGTCACGCTCAGACTGATTTTCTGTCTCTCTCGCACGCACTCTTTGTCGTGTCGTTTAATATTAGCGGCGTCTGCCGGAGGAGAGCCATACTGACTTAGTATCGGGTATAACCGTAGAGTTGCGGTGTCCGCAGCAACTCACAACGTTCCCCCTCGTTTTATATTAGGAATGCATCAATCAAAGAAGAAATAACTAATGTTCATTGAGATATGACATTTGCGCATAAATCACACCGAAAGAATGTTGCCCTGACGATCCTCCTTTCAATTCTAGATCCCATCGCCGGCGACGTCAATCGGAGGGTTCTGGAGCCGACGATGATGACTACGAGTATGAAGATGAGGGAGAGGATGCTATGTAAGTAATACAGACAGTCCCTGTCTTCTGTGCCTCTTCTGAGTGTCTGTCATTTTATGTTCTATCTTTGGAACAGTGAGCCAAGCACGGAAGTTCCCGCGGTGACTACGCATGCGCATCGTCATCATCATGGAGTGGTGAGTGTTCCGATTGATTACTCAAGTGGTTATATGTACCTACTACATTCCCAATATTTATTTTGGTTCATTCTCTCGGTGTTTTTATTATCCGTTATCCGTTAATCCGTTTAAATGCGAATACTCCGAGGTTAATGCATTGTGGATGGTGTTGAACTATGTACGAGTATATGTATAACCAAAGACTATACAATACCAAGATGTTGCATGAGGAACAAATGCTTTTTCAATTTTCGTTTGACGCTTCATGGTACGGGCGCGCGGGGCTAGTACTTCAATTCTCTTTTACGCTACCTTCGCCTCCGAAATGCTACTCGGCTTCGTCAATGCCTCGGTCAGCGTCGAGTCGGTGTGAAAGCATGTCAGTGCTGCGTGCCGAAACCGTAGTGCAGCGTGGTCGCTGATGTCTTTGGCGCGGCACAGTGGGGACTCAGCCGAAATAGTCAAAAAATTTTATGAGTGCTTTAGATAAATTTAATGTACGCATCTAATAGAGAATTTTCCAATCGAATTTTCAAGATAGTTTTAGTTTAGGAGATATAAGCACTCAAAGTTTAACATTTTTTCAGTGTGCAAATATTTATTGAACTCATATTCACTAACTAATTTAGCAAGCTAAGACGGTCAAAGGTCCCACTGTGCCGCTCCAAAGACATCGGCGATCCGCGACCACCGCTTCGACGGTGCTGAGGCTCGAGAGTCCAGAATTATTTCGTTGCGGGTGAAGGCATTGCCGAACAGACGAAACCGTTGGGCAGCGGGGTAGCGGTAGAGACGAAGTACAGGCGAAAAGGGAATTGAAACCCCGCGCGCTCCACGTGCCTTTTAGGTCCTAATGTTAGGACCCGCCATAGAACAGCTTTTTGGTCGCTCATGCAACATCTTGGTATTGTATAGTCTTTGGTATAACGCATACGAGTCGAGATTCCGTTATTATTTCCGGAAGTCACAAGTTTTTTTCTGTTCGTTTTACAACACTGCACTTTGTTAATAACAATTCGCACAGCCACAAACACACAAAAAGAAAACACTTTACATGGAACACGGATACACCTACACACATACTATAGAAACACATACATGCATACATATATCCGATATCTACATTTCCTCCAACAACAAAAACAAAACACGCGCAAAAAAAATGTACATGCTCGAGCCAAGCCGCACAAATAAGGGTTACTTTTTGTTGCTTTTCTTTTGTTGTTTGTTTTGCTGCTGGACTGCTCAAAAATTGCAATTTCGTGCCCACCGCAGATTATAACAAATTAATTCGCTAATACGGATTTATATTCTATTTCTTTATTCTTCTTTTATTCCCGAGCATAAGAGAAGAATAAAGAAATATAATGTGAATGCAGCGAAACATTAATATAATTTGAACACAGTTTTTTCATAAATTTAACTTTTTATACAATTGAGATTTTTTTTATTTAACACGCGTACAACACATATTATTAATTATTTAAAAACTGCACTTACCTGAAAATAATAATAATCACAGATTACTTATTTTCACTTATTAAAACTCCGTGTGACGATTGAAAATAGCAAAGAACAAAGCAAAAGAGTTCTGTCGACGCAGTCGCAAAGAAGACGAAAAGATAAAACGAAGTTCTCTGCTACTGCGCACGGTCGGCAGAACCGAATTACGTTCGGCACGCGCGGAAAAGAAAGAAACAAAAGAAAAAACAAAGGGTTCGATTTGGCTGGCGTCAACGCCTCGATGACATTGTAGATGGCATTCGTCATCGCTCACTGCTAGTACTGCAGGGTATATACATATTTACACTATAAATAACTGTAATTCATCATATGGTGTATACGTTTTTTCTTCTCTTTTGCCATTTCTTTCTCGCTCTGTCTCTCTCTGTCTATATATCGCTCTCATTGTGTTCTCTCGTTCTCTCACTTGTTTGATGAATGTTTAAACTGAAATCGATATCGATATCGCCATCGAAATCCAAATACTAATCGTAACTAACAATCGAATCATCGACTAACCCAAGTCGGAGGGGGATTCTGCCTCTGCGTCTGCCACGCCCTCGGTGGCGAGTGTGGAGGAGGAGATCGAGGAGAGCGTCTCCAAGCTGGAGTCCGTGATAAGCAAGACTATTGAGAATACGAAGAACATCAAGGAGCTGGTCCCAGTGCTCGGGCCATCGTCCGTCGATGAGGGTGGTGCTGGTGCTGACGATGACGATGATGATGATGTAGAGGATGTGGAACTCCAGCAATTGGGCGCCGCTGCAGGGAAATTCCAGGAAAATGATGTGGACACCACAGCGGCTGCCGCAACAGCCACAACTGGGATGCCTGGCTCTGCCACGGACATGGACATGCCACATTCAGCACCGCTGATAACACCACACCCCACCCATATCGCCCCCCACCCCACCACAGCACAGCAGCAGCAGCAGCAATAGCAAGCAGAAGCCATTCTCACCCTATGATGCCACCTCCTCAGTGTCAGTGTCCTCCTCCTCTGTTGTGCCATCAATCGAAGCTGTTGAAACGTCTTCGTTGCCATCCATGTCCACCTCTACATCGGCCACAGGGACCTGCTCACCCTCATCCTCACCCTCAAACTCATCCCCATCCTCTCACATTGTTGCCATCACAGACATTGTATTAGACAACAACAACCATAAAAACAACAACAATACTCTAACAACTTCATCATCATCTGCATCATCATCATCTGCAAACACAACAACTACAACAATCACACCAACAGCAACAATGTCAACAACAACACTGTCTGAAATGTCGCCAAAGGTAAATGATGTCGCTTTTGTGTGAACGCGCCCGTGATTGTGTGTGTTGTCTCTCTTGTCTACTGTCTCTTGTCGTTGTCACATCTAAGCTGTTGTCCTCCCTCCCCCTCTTTATGTGAGTGTGTGTGTGTCTCCTCCAAACAGCCAGGAGTTAGCTTAGTTCTGTCTCTCTCTCTCTGCCTCTCCATCTCTTAATCTGTACTCTCTCTACAACTACAAAAACAGCAACAACAACACTGTCTGAAATGTCGCCAAAGGTAAATGATGTCGCCTTTGTGTGAACGCGCCCGTGATTGTGTGTGTTGTCTCTCTTGTCTACTGTCTCTTGTCGTTGTCACATCTAAGCTGTTGTCCTCCCTCCCCCTCTTTATGTGAGTGTGTGTGTGTCTCCTCCAAACAGCCAGGAGTTAGCTTAGTTCTGTCTCTCTCTCTCTGCCTCTCCATCTCTTAATCTGTACTCTCTCTACAACTACAACAACAGCAACAACAACACTGTCTGAAATGTCGCCAAAGGTAAATGATGTCGCCTTTGTGTGAACGCGCCCGTGATTGTGTGTGTTGTCTCTCTTGTCTACTGTCTCTTGTCGTTGTCACATCTAAGCTGTTGTCCTCCCTCCCCCTCTTTATGTGAGTGTGTGTGTGTCTCCTTCAAACAGCCAGGAGTTAGCTTAGTTCTGTCTCTCTCTCTCTGCCTCTCCATCTCTTAATCTGTAACTCTCTTGTTTTTCTTTTATATTGATATTGTATTTTTATTGCTTTTTGTCCTGTGTAAAACGAGAGTTGAACTTCATAAAAATGGCTTAACAACATCCCTGTTGCAGTCAGAAAAGACTTTTAGTGGAGTTGTGTTTGTACATAAATGTTAGCAAACTAGATAAAGAAGTGTATGTAGATATAGTTAATATATATGTATTTATAAATTGTACATATGTATATATATGCTTTTAGCTGCAGCTTAATTTGCGTGTTGACAGTTAGTGTTTGTAAACGATCCTCGAGCTTTGAATGAGAGCTGCAATTAATGTTGGAAAACTATTGCCCAAGGATGGGCACTGGTTCTTCGGCAGTTTATTCGGTGGGATACTTTTTATACCCGATACTCAAAATGAGTATTGGGGTATATTAGATTTGTGGTAAAAGTGGATGTGTGTAACGTCCAGAAGGAATCGTTTCCGACCCCATAAAATATATATATTCTTGATCAGCATCAATAGCCGAGTCGATTGAGCCATGTCTGTCTGTCCGTCTGTCCGTCCGTCCGTCCGTCCGTCTGTCTGTCTGTCCTTCCCTTTCAGCGCCTAGTGTTCAAAGACTATAAGAGCGAGAGCAACGATGTTTTGGATCCAGACTTCTGTGATATGTCACTGCTACAAGAATATTTCAAAACTTTGCCCCGCCCACTTCCGCCCCCACAAAGGGCGAAAATCTGTGGCATCCACAATTTCAACGATACGAGAAAACTAAAATCGGATGGCCCAGATTTTCGTCGTTTGCGGGGGCGGAAGGTGGTGTGGCGAAATTTTGAAACAAAACGGTCAAGATCCGATATCACAGGAGTTTGGATACCAAATTTGGTTGCTCTGGCTCTTATAGGTTCTGAGATCCTTGAACTCATATTTTGCAATTGGCAAAACCGACCATGAAACCTGTTTGTTAGAGAGAGACAGAGCGAGAAAGAATGAAATTGTTTTCTTGATTCTGGCTATAATAATTATACGATCTGGTTCAGATTTTGTACTCTAGAAGTAATAGTCATCTTCTACGATTCTGCGTTTTTAGTTTTCTCGTATCGTCGAAATTGTGGATGCCACAGAGCGGGCGTAAGTGGGCGGGACGAAGTTTTGAAATATTTTTGTAGCAGTGACATATCACAGAAGTCTAAATCCAAAACATCGTTGCTCTAGCTCTTATAGTCTTTGAGCACTAGGCGCTGAAGGGGACGGACAGACGGACAGACGGACGGACGGACAGACAGACAGGGCTCAATCGACTCGGCTATTGATGCTGATCAAGAATATATATACTTGATGGGGGTCGGAAACGATTCCTTCTGGACGTTACACACATCCATTTTCACCACAAATCTAACATACCCCAATACTCATTTTGAGTATCGGGTATAATTAATTTTAATCAAGCAAAACGCAGCAAAGGAAAAGACTGATAATATGGATTTCTGGGCTGTAACCGGTTGAGGTTTTGTGGTTTTTGTGGTTCAGGGTTAACAATTTGTAAAACCGAATGAAGGCAACAGGATTGCCAACACGAATCCACTGACAAGTGCAGTACCAGTCGAAAAGCAGCGCACTTCCTCATGAAGATCTGATCGGATCAGTTCAGATCAGATCACATCACAAGATTGAAAGCCATCAAGACAGCATAAGGAATAGAATAACTTGATTTAATAATGCTTTTGGCCTTGTCCGGCGCCAAAAATAATCAAAGTACGTTAGCTGTGCGGGGTTTATCTTATACGAGTAGAACTCCATATACATATGTATGTATATATATCCATATATCCATATATATATATATATATATATATACAAATAAATATTTGGCAGCCTTAATTTGTTGATTAAATTTTTTTGAAAATGGTAATCGCTTTCTTCTTTGTTGTTTTCTTTTGTTTCATAAATTTCCGATCTTTATAACGATCCCCAAACCGCTACAATACTCACTTGCCAAATGTATGCAAACATCTTTTTGATTGGGGCGTTGAAGTTCCGTTCCGTTTAATGGTTTTCAGGTGTAATGATTGTGGTGTTTGGTGTCAGGTTCTGTAACTGGTTAGATCACTTTCGCACTTTGTTCCAAATTGGGCTCAAATTTTCAATTTGTTTAAGGCACTCGCGAAGTTTCAAATCCAGACTACACAAATTCCGATGCGATGCCGATCTAGATTCCGATGATGATGGATGTCTATATTGCTTTTTGTTATCAGTAGCCGCTTATCACCTTGTTTTTGGTGTTTTTTACTCGTATTCTCGATGCGATCTGAACGCTGCTGAGCGTGCGCTTGAACTGTTCAGAATTTTTGTCACAAATTCACTTTTATACGGCCCTGGGTCTCCTCTCACTCTCTGACTCTGGGGCTTCGTGACGTTTTTGTATGCTGAACGGGTTTTGGTTTTGGAATTGGTTTCGCCTCCTCCACTACACTCCACTCCACTCCATGGCACTTGACGCTTTCGATGCTAAGTGTTACCGATATCGCGGTGCATCCCACTCCGGGAAGGGGCGCAAGAGCACGGAGCAACGTCTTTAAGCCAAATTGTCAAATTGCCAAATTGTTGGCAATGGTGTTGGCCGGCACTTGGCTTGATTGGCTTCTCCGCCAGCTGCTGGTCACGTAATTAGCGCCATAGGCAAAGGGACTCTAAACAGGAGTCGCAACTGCGGTGAGGAAAATGCGTCACATAGTCGTTCAATATTTTTGTCGTTTGCATTTAGCACTACGATTTTTATTTTGATTTCGATTTTAATTAAACTTTTCCATGACGCACTTATTAATCAAAGGCACTAATCCGCAGAGATCCGACAGCTGAGTCTTTTACGCACCGGATGGAATCACAGGATTGTGACATTTGGGTTGGGTAAACGGAAATTTCAATGGGAATGGAGCGAAGGAGTGGCGGAGCGGGGCAACACGGAAGCCGGCAGACAGGTAGACAGGTCGAGTCGTAAAGCTGATCGGTTAATTGTCGTCGCATAGCGATGAGTGAGATATATTTAATAAACCGAATCGGAACCAATTTGAAGATAATTATGTGCGCGAGCTGCTCAACTTATGCAAATCTCCGTTTGATGACGCATTAAACTACAGCTGCGTCTTCGGTCTTCGGCTTTACGCTTGGGCTTTGAAAATTGTCAACACACAAGTTGCGGGGCTCGAAGCGAGTTGTAGGCACTTGAAAATTGACTTTCATGCTTGAGGAGACTGAAGGTCGAGTGGGTCTTGAAATGGTAATGAGCTCCGCTACACTGAATTGGCCTGCCCTGGCCTGGCCTGGCCTGGGTGGGAGCCGTTGCCGTTGCCGATGCCGGAGACAAACAGAGCTGATTATTGGAGGAGGTCGCCCTTCCCCTCACACCGCACCATGCCACACGTGATTAGAACCCGATCAAGAGTCAAGAATCCATCTACGCTTACGCTTAGAGCCTCGATGCTGAACCCGATTGACAAGGCAAGTCTTGGTCCCGTGTCAATGGCCAACCGGTTGGGGGCCGCCGCATGCCAAAATAAAGCAAATGCCATCGGATTTATACAATTGGAAATCATTTAGCGAAATTGCCCATCAACACCTATCAACATCCATCTATCCAGAGACCCAAAACCCCACCACGGATCCAAAGTCTGACTCTGCCTACCTTTCTTTTCCTCTCCTCTTCGTTTGTTTGTCTGGGTTTGGGTATTTTTAGACGGGGAGCACAGAGATCTCTGCCTGGCACAACGAATTTCATTTCATTTAATTAGTTTCTTGAGCCGAAAGCCGGTCTGGAACGCAATAAGACAAATGGCTGGCGATAAGCGGTCCCCAGAGGCCGACGTCAACAAATGTCAGAGAGTGAAAAACAATATTAAATTGGTACTCGTCTTATCAAAAGACATTTGCGGGATTTGGATTATTCGGTATTATTTGGTTCTACCCTGATTACAGGCGACATTCCAGAGAGGCTCTCTAAGCGATCGCCAAGTGAATCATTGGAATCCCTTGAATTACTCGGAAATGCACTCGTTCTAATTGAGACAGTAATGTGGGTTCAACACCGCCGTGAAGGCTTCCGTGGAGGAGTGGGAATCAGAGTCGGCAAAGTGCTAATCAGCTTTGACTGGGATGCGCTTTCTGCGGGGCATTGATTCACGATTGATTCATTCTCGACATTCCCACAGGCGACAAAAAGTAAGAAAGGGGCACGTTTCTATTTAACCAGACCTAAACAGAGAGGAGCACTTCTCACATTGGACTGGGACCCAGTCACACGTCATCTGTGGATATAGGTGGACTAATTATCACTAGGTTCGTCACACGCCTGATCTGATGTCAGTGCTTGGTGTTTTCTTCGATTAAGCCTTAATTTGATTTTGTTTGGGCAAAGACCATCATGGAAATTTTGACAGGTCTAATTAGTAAACGGATGTTATTGGGTGTGTTAAATATGATGAATCTCATGGCATCAATTAAATTCCATTCACGTTTCGTTCTGGTCGCTTCAATACAGTGTTTTCTCAGTTTCAAATATCGCGCCAAATGATACTAGCTGATGGCTTGTGGCGCCCCCTATATAGCTGTGATAGTTTTCCGATAGTGACTCAACCAATTGGCTTGAATGCGCATTGCAGGATGTTTTAGCACGAGGGTACATTTGGATGCATTATAGACTATAATTTATAGTTCATTCTATTTTGTTACCTCTCTAGGCCATATACCTTGCCATGTTGGGAGATTAGTAGTCCATTGTAGATCAGTATTAAAACAGGGAACAGGGTGACCGTTTACGGTATTTTTAATACTTTTTGGTATTTTTTTAGGTCAAAATTGAACCGACTGCATATCGGTATATAATGGTCAATTTCATCAATCTATTATTATACCCAATACTCACCTCCTTCTCTAATATCACATTCTTTTGTTTCGTATCTCAACATTTAATTGATATCTTCTTCACCCACTTTGTTGGAAGCACCCATTTGAAACATTGGGACCCAAAGTATAGTTCATATTTTTACCGTAGGAAATTATATCTCCCTAATCAGGTAATAAACGGCTCCATAACGACACAAAATGCCTTGTTCTTATGTACCTAAACATTTTCCATAGACAAAAGAGAATTCTATGAAAACTATTGAGCGTTTTTATACCCGATACTCAAAATGAGTATTGGGGTATATTAGATTTGTGGTAAAAATGGATGTGTGTAACGTCCAGAAGGAATCGTTTCCGACCCCATAAAGTATATATATTCTTGATCAGCATCAATAGCCGAGTCGATTGAGCCATGTCTGTCTGTCCGTCTGTCCGTCTGTCCGTCCGTCCGTCTGTCCGTCCCCTTCAGCGCCTAGTGCTCAAAGACTATAAGAGCTAGAGCAACGATGTTTTGTATCCAGACTTCTGTGATATGTCACTGCTACAAAAATATTTAAAACTTCGCCCCGCCCACTTCCGCCCCCACAAAGGACGAAAATCTGTGGCATCCACATTTTTAGAGATACGATAAAACCAAAACCGCAGAATCGTAGAGGATGACTATATGTTCTAGAGTGTAAAATCTCAACCAGATCGTATAATTATTATAGCCAGAATCAAGAAAACAATTTCATTCTTTCTCGCTCTGTCTCTCTCTAACACACAGGTTTCATGGTCGGCTTTGCCAATTGCAAAATATGAGTTCAAGGATCTCAGAACCTATAAGATCCAGAGCAAACAAATTTGGTATCCACACTCCTGTGATATCGGACCTTGACCGTTTCGTGTCCAAATTTCGCCACACCCCTTCCGCCCCCGCAAAGGACGAAAATCTGGGGCATCCACAAATCTCAGAGACTATTTAGGCTAGAGTAACCAAATTTGGTATCCGCTTTTCTGTTAGATCTCACTATAAAACGTATTTCTCAGAATTTCGCCCCACCCCCTTCCGCCCCCACAAAGGACGAAAATCTGTTGCATCCACAATATTGCACATTCGAGAAAACTAAAAACGCAGAATCATAGATAATGACCATATCTATCAGATTGCTGAATCTGGATCAGATCGGATCATTTTTGTAGCCAAAAGCAAGAAATCAATTTGCAGTGGCCATGCAGCGCCCGACGTCACGATCAGACTGATTTTCTGTCTCTCTCGCACGCACTCTTTGTCGTGTCGTTAAATATTAGCGGCGTCTGCCGGAGGAGAGCCATACTGACTTAGTATCGGGTATAACTGTAGAGTTGCGATGTCCGCAGCAACTCACAACGTTCCCCCTCGTTTTTAGTTTTAAACGGTATACAGAAATCCAATTAAAGCAAGTATTTAGAATAGGCCAGTCAAGTAGAAAATAAATTCATTAATGGCCTAAAATTATGTGGGTTGAGCTAAATGTTCGATTTAGCTGGGAATATTCGACGGAAGATAAAAAACGAGGAATATGATACATTTTCGGTATTTTTTAGAGTGAGACCGTATATTTTATTGGGACTTGCTCTCTTTTTTTTTTGGGACTTACTCTCTATTTTGTGGTCGGAAATTTTCCCAAATTGAGGGAATTTTTCCGGGATACAATGTCCTTTTCAGCTCAACAATGTCCCTTGCATTCCATCCCCACTTACGTTTTCATACGTTTTATGTTGCTGGCAACATTAATTTGTAAGGGCCAGACTCATGTGCCGTGAAATCGAGCAGCATTGTTCCACAACATTGCGCGGATTGAGCAACATTTTGCATACCCTGGGAAATGGATGTTCAAGAACCGAAAAAATGTTTGTCATCTAATGCACCAATAAAGGCCAAATCTAGTCAGTTTCTGTTTTAAAGGTATTTCAACGATATTTTGCAGGTTTTGGTCTTCTTACAGAAACCAAGCATGGGTATCGAGATCGAGATATATTTACAAGACCCTAATCATATGCATTAAAATGTCCAAAACATAACAATCTGAGATCATTTCTATATTAATTGCGTCTTGAAACAGCTTGGAAAAACAGTTTCTTCATATATTTCAACGAAATAGGGTATACCTGTGCCCACACTCCGGTGGACTGACCTTTCACACTCACGTTGCCACTGTTTTTTTGTTGACCCTTTTTGCTTAAACCTTGTTTAATACACTATACAATAAAAGTCAGGGTACTTAAAAGTAGTCAATCAGGTAAAAAATGTATTCATTAATAGCCTGAAATTATATGGGCAAAGCTAAACGTTTTAGTTAGTCAGCATTATTCAACGGAATAAAGAAATTGAGCAATTGGAACGATTTTTCTCTTACGTTTTATTACGTTTCATTTGTTTGACCATTTTCGCTAAAACCTTTTTTTACACAAAATGCAATAAAAGCAAGGACTAAAAACTAACCAACCTTGAAGAAAATAGATTCATTAATCGGATAAAATGATGTGGGCATGACTAAATTATCTATATAGCTAGTAATATTCCATGGAATATCAAAAACGAGGAATATGTAAAATATAACTTGATTTCGTCTGTATATTTTTAAAATGAGATGCCATATTTCTGAGAGCCGTACGATATTCGATAAGTCAGCTGATTTGTTTTACTTTTTATCGACTGTTCACATGCGCCGGGGTTTTTTTGTTTGACTGAAAAATGACTGATATGTTTGTTAAAACAAAATTAAAATGAGAAACTCAACAGGTGGACCAAGAATTAACTAAGAAACTCGCTGTGAAGCAGTGTAACATGTGGGACACCATTGAAGCTGAGTCTGAGGGCCCCGCACACTCTTCAGATATTCTTGCGCCAAAGAAGCGATCAGTCTCCTGGATAACAACCACTGCGGGTTGTCTAAAAAAATTTAAGAAATCTGATGTTGGCATTGGTGTGGAGCCCAAAACAGAAGTCGCAAATAAAATATGGTCGGAATTGCGTTACTTGCAGGATGGTATGTACTTAAAATAAAACAACTAAACTATTCACAACTGCTTTACTAAAAAAACCATTGATATTGCCGATTCCACAGAGGATTCCAGTAAATCCGAGCTGGACCTGGAGGTATCTCATGATACGTCCTCTAAAGCGGGACCTCTTGGGAGTAACAGTAACTCTGATGATGACCAAAAGACTGATTTTTTTCTATACACACGTGAGTACTAAACGTCCCAATCAATTTTTCTCTATTAATATTGTTTTATTATAGAATCTAAGACTGCCTGGCGGGTGCCAATGGTACTTGAAAGAACAATAAAAAAATTTGTTTACTTTCCTAAAAATAAGAACGCTCAATCAACAAACCGTTTATTTGTGACGGGATCCATTCAAAAGATCGTCATTTTCTACAACGATGAGAAATCCGCAACCATAGAAGAGCTCACCGATGGGCATGACTGTGGAATTAAAACTCAGGAATCGACTATCCAATCCATCAACGATAAAGAAGCTGGAATTGAGCCGGATAAAGAATATAAAATACCAATTGATGATAAAGAGGCCTTGGATTTGGCCTCTCCATTCGCTATTAACGAAGCTCCACTGGAAGATCAACAAGATGCGGAGACAAAAGCACTATCGTCATCGGAAGCCGAACCACAGCTATTCAACGAGGATCTTGGTTCCTGCACCCTGAAGGATGAAAAGATTTGCGACATAAAAGTTCTACCAGAAGCACAGCAGGACTCAGATGCAGAGTCTCTAATCACTATTGAAGAAGTTAAAGAAGATCTGTCCCCAACTGAAACCGAACCACATGCATCGCCGGAAACAGTAGCAGTGACTGAGGATGATGAAAGTGCTATGGAAGTCGACGAGGCTAACCGATCAATGCAGCACTGCCAGGATTTCAATGTAGATCTACCTTACTGCCCCCCAGCGTTGAGCGTCTTTGAGAATAGCCTGACGTGCAACGATGTGCTGGCCGTGATCAAAGGTGACATAGAGCTCTATGGCACTGTCGTGTTGACCCTGTTGGCTGGTCAGATCACAGTGAACGGCTTCAGAGCCAAAAAACGTCAAAACTTGACCATCTACTCCCCCAAGGGCATCAATTGGGTGAGCATTTCTCCGAAAAAGCGTGCGAAACCAATGCAAGAGAAGGTTGAATGGGACAAATTGTCTGAGAACTTTACGTGCGCACAATTGGACAACCTTCAGGGGTGCTTCAATAGTCAGGATGATGCCCTTGTGCTCTTGCAGAGGAACACCAAGGACCAGAACATGCTCGAAACTTTAAAGCAGTACATGAGCCAGATTTTGTTCCCCCAGGTGAATGGGGCTAATGTGCCGCACTCGCAAAGCGAGATGCTGCTCAACTGCTACATCCAGAGCTCGGACAGAAAACGCACCCTTCAAGTACCTTATGAGTGGACAAAGCTGAAGATTCAGAAGACGAGCCGTCTGATGGTAACCGGTGGGAAGGGTGTCGGCAAGTCCACCCTGCTGCGATATCTGCTCAATCGGCATTTGAACGCTTTTCCACGCCTACTGTTCATTGATTTGGACACTGGCCAGCCGGAGATCTTTTTGCAGCAAACTGTCTCCTGCACTGTCATTGAAGAGCCGCTTCTGGGGCCAGGATTCCTACTGAACAAGCAGCCGGATCGGGCTCACGTCGTGGGCGACACAAACATCGTCATGTGCCACGAGCAGTATTTCGAGGCGGTGGTCCAGCTGATGAGCCACATCCAAAATAATCCCGAGTATGCCAACATGCCTTTTCTGATCAACACGATGGGCTACAACAGGGGATTTGGCCTCGAGCTGATGGCTCTGCTGGTGGACTACATCAAGCCGACGGATGTGGTGCAGATCTCGAGTACTTTACCCATGAACAACTTTAAGTCGCTACTCGACTGGTCGACCCTTTCAAAGGTCAAAGGTCCCTATGTCTACAAAAATACGGCGTTCATGGTTGAGGGTAAAAACCATAAGTACACGCTCCACGAGCTGCCCAGTGTTGTCCCACCTAGACAGCAGGGAGTCTGGCGAATGAGTCCCAGGGATATGAGATTCGCCAATCTGTTGGTCCGCCTCAGCTCCTGCCTGAGGGGCAGTGCCAAGCACCTGACTGACTGCGAGCCCCTCAGCTCATCTTTTGTGAATATTCAAGTCGTCCATTCCACAGAGGAAGACCTTGATAAGAGTAGCATTATCGCTGGAATGGAAGCCAATGTGGTTTACTTGGCCCATCTGGAAGCTCAGGATCTGCCCGTGTGCCTGGGCATAGGTAAGCAGAGTTCAACCATTTCAGTTGATTATTTCACTGATCATTTCGCGTATTCCCCGTCAGGTGTCGTCCGTGCCATTGACTTTGAGAAAGAGAAGCTGTATCTCGTGCCGGCCATTCCTCTGGAGCGAACGTGCCAAGTGAATTGCCTTATATCCTGTGGAGACATCAGCCTTCCGCAAAAGTTCTTCACGGAGCCTGGGCCGCAGGTCGGCAGCAACATGCCGTTCGTCTTTCAGCAGGACGACGCCGGCTGGCTGGCAAAGAGAATCAATCAGTTCTATTCGCGCACGTCTTCCATGAAAAAAGATTAATGCTAAACCAGCTACCTGTACTTTTATGAAAAGTAAAAATCCAAATAAAGCTTTATTGATATAGAGGCTAATGCGAGATATTGTGTCTGCCCTTCAGTATCCTGCGCATCAGTACACGACGTCCCTCTGGGGTGGACATGCGAGGACGTTGCGTGGACGTTGATGCGATTCACCTCGCGGGGCTTGGGGAAGTGGCAGCGGACCTTCGGCTTGAGCACGGTCCGGTCGAAGGCATGCTTCTGGCGCACTAGGATGGTTTGTGCCGTGTTGAATGCCACCAGGCAGGTTCTAAAATAACAATAGTTATTAATGTTCCATACAAAAGAATTTTCGTTGATTTTCACCTCTGAATCAATCCCTGCAGCATGTTTTTGTTAAGTAATTTTGTATATCACTTTTTCCCCACTTGCTATGAACTTTTGAAGAAAATCGGCGCAGATCTTATATACCAAAATATACAGATAAAAAATTAACTTAGCTCACTTAAGGTCCCTCTATTTAAACAGTTGAACTACTTGAGGTAAATGGCGGAAAATATGAAAGATTTTAATAAGAAGTTAAGTAATTTTCAAAAAACAGCTGTACAGCGCTGCCAGATGTTCATTCGCTAGATCTTACGGAAAGTTGGCATGGCAGCACTGATTACGATGGCAAACATCTGACAATATAAAATACAGTCACACTGTTACCACAACTCCATTCAGCTAATCGGCCAAACTGTAAATTTTGCTCCGTTCGTTCGGTTCGTCTCCCATGTTTTCTATTGTTATACCAGAAAAAAAGTGAAAAGCAAAGAAAAACATGCAGCATGTGAGGCCCAGAGTGCTAAGTAAATAGTCTGTGCGCCGTTATCGTAAATAAAGCCTGCAAAAAGCGAGTAGATCTCAGCAGTGAATGTGAAAAAAAGAGTTGCAAGTGAAAATTCCAACAAAAAGCAGTAAACACACACACACACACAAGACACTGCCGCACATTCAGGCCGATGTATGTGTGTCGCTCTTTGGACGCAATTTTGGTAGAAGGACAGTGGAGCTAAGGGAATCTGGGGCCCGAGTGAATGGTAGAGTGCACTTTGCGACTCTCAGACTCGACTTCCCCGAAAAACGGAGCATTCAAAATAGCACAAGAGAGGTGAGTGCACATCCATGTTCGAGTGCGTGTATCTGTGTGTGAGTGTGTGAGTGGGGAGATCCATTAACCAGAAATCCATAATGTGCATTGTAATTAGCTATATCTGCGTCAGGCATCGAGCCAAAACAGGAAAAAATACAAAAATCGATTTTCCTTAACTTACGAATTTTCTACGCCTCACTGGGCTCCACGGAGAGGAGAGCGCTTGGGGAGCCGGCAACACCGAAGTTGACGTTGACGTCGACGCTGGCGGCGACTACGATGCGGCACCATAAAGTATACATAAATTGAATTTCGAAACACGGAAGCGTGATGGTTGGTGGAGGAGGCTGCAACAGCAGCAGCACTGTTGTTCTTTTTCTCCCATTTGCTGGTGTTGATGATGATGATGATGGTGTGTGTTGTGTTCGTGTATGGATGCGTAAGAGAGGGCGAGAAAACTCGAAAAATCTGACCAGGACACGGTCAGCCAGAGTCCAGTAGTCATGGCCACGAGGCTTAACAAATGATTGTGGCGGCGGCGGCGGCGGAGGCCCCCTGCAAATGGAGAGTGTTTTCCCGGTCATGCGGATGCGGTGCGGCTGGGGCAGCTGTCACTTCACTTACCCACCCTTCTTTCTCTGCTGACTTTCATGTGTCTGTCTTTTCAGCCTCTCTCCCTTCCTTTCTCTCTTTGCCTGCGACGAGAGTGTGTGTGTGTGTGTGCGTGTGTGTTTTGATGACGGCACTCAGTTTCCGCCCGCACTGATTTTGCCCGTGCCAATACCAGACACAGTGTGTCCTCGCAAACACTGACCACCAGCTGCTGGAAGGTATACCGAAAGCTTTGGTTTTTCCAGAGTATGCTTCTCTGTATTAGCACTTCATTCAATTAGCAACTTTGGTTGACTTAATTTAGCGAGTGACCACTGTACTAAATCCCGACTATTACCATTCCAGTTTTTGGCACTCTTTTGCGGATGCTGCGTACGCAAAAAGGGGGACGCTCCTATGAGTGGAGTGCCTGGAACTGGGAACTGGGACCTGGCCTTTTTATACCCGATACTCAAAATGAGTATTGGGGTATATTAGATTTGTGGTAAAAGTGGATGTGTATAACGTCCAGAAGGAATCGTTTCCGACCCCATAAAGTATATATATTCTTGATCAGCATCAATAGCCGAGTCGATTGAGCCATGTCTGTCTGTCCGTCTGTCCGTCCGTCCGTCCGTCCGTCACCTTCAGCGCCTAGTGCTCAAAGACTATAAAAGCTAGAGCAACGATGTTTTGGATCCAGACTTCTGTGATATGTCACTGCTACAAGAATATTTCAAAACTTGGCCCCGCCCACTTCCGCCCTCACAAAGGGCGAAAATCTGTGGCATCCACAATTTCGACGATACGAGAAAACTAAAAACGCAGAATCGTAGAAGATGACTATATCTTCCAGGGTGCAATATCTGAACCAGATCGTATAATTATTATAGCCAGAATCAAGAAAATAATTTCATTCTTTCTCGCTCTGTCTCTCTCTAACACACAGGTTTCATGGTCGGTTTTGCCAATTGCAAAAGATGAGTTCAAGGATCTCAGAACCCATAAGAGCTAGAGCAACCAAATTTAATATCCACACTCCTGTGATATCGGACCTTGACCGTTTTATGTCAAAATTTCGCCACACCCCCTTCCGCCCCGCAAAGGACGAAAATCTGGGGCATCCACAAATCTCAGAGACTATTAACGCTAGAGTAACCAAATTTAGTATCCGCACTCCTGTTAGATCTCACTATAAAACGGATATCTCAAAGTATCGCCCCACCCCCTTCCGCCCCCACAAAGGACGAAAAACTGTTGCATCCATAATATTGAGGATACAAGAGAACTAAAAACGCAGAATCATAGATCATCGTGTCGTTTAATATTAGCGGCGTCTGCCGGAGGAGAGCCATACTGAGTTAGTATCGGGTATAACTGTAGAGTTGCGGTGTCCGCAGCAACTCACAACGTTCCCCCTCGTTCTTATTTGCTTCCGCTGGGCACCCTTAAATTCTCCCTTTTCGTCTGCTTTGGGTTCGTGTGTGTTTGTGTTCAAAAAAATTACTTTTACGACCATTTAGCATAGGTTTCTTCTTCTCGACTGCTACTCCTCTCTCATATTTAGTTTTATTTTGATGCGTTTTTAATCAGATTGCGTCAATTTGTTGTTGGGCTAACAATAGGGCGGGTGGTCGGTTGGTCGGTGGTCGGTCGGTCGGTTGAACGGTTTCCTGGGATGCGTGTCAAGTGCAGACCAGCACCAGCTGCGTCTCAAATTTTAAGAAATGTCTGTTTCGCATTTGTCTTTCGTTATCTGGAAGTTGGTGGGTCTTTCCACATTCCAATTCGCTGAACCCGCACTCTCTCGCTCTCTCTCCCTTTCTCTCCATAACGTTCGGTCAGTTCATTCTGTTGATTCATGGTGTTTACCCTCTTCCTCTGCCGCCGCGCAATGATTTCTCTTTCTTTCTTTCTTTCTGATGACTCTTTTTACCGATATCGATAGGGTTTATCTTGGGTATACGTTGATATCGCCTTGAATATCGGATGAGGAGTGTATAACAAATTCGTGGAGTATTCCCTTACACTTTTTTGTTGCTCTTTTTGGACTGCTTCTTCATGGCCCGTAAAGTACAGAAATACATGGGGCAAAGGAGGAATATCTATCATGGCGGCATCTGTCCAACTCAGCGGCACTGGAAGGTACTGGGCCGGCAGCGGCAACAACTGTTCTTGCTGTTGGTGCTGTTGTTTCGCTTGCTCTTGTACTAGAGCTGTCGTCTTCATCAACGCCTCTGCCTCTGCTCGAATGTTTCTTTGTGAGTGTGTGTCTGTGAGTGTGTTGCTGGTATTGCGTTTTGTGTTTGTTTTTAGCATTTGGCTTTACTGTTGTTGCTGGTGTAACAGCAGAAACACACACTTGCACAACGTTTTTACGAAATATCAACGACAAAAGCAGGAACAGACGGCAATCATTATGCATGCAAGAAAGAGATCTCGGAACGCATTTGATCGCCAACTTTGCACATGGCCGTATCGCGTCTCGCGCCTGCGTCTGCGTCTGCAGCTCCAACTGCAACTCCAACGCCGCCGCCATTTGGCCAATATGGCGGCTGTTCTGCCCTGCCCTGTTCTACTCCACCCGTGCCCCTGCCCCTGCCCCAGTCGCTGCCATCACCGGGCCCAGTCCCAGACGTTGGCCCCACGCAAAAATATTTTTCTTGTGACTCCGCAAACTCAATCGCTTCGTTTGTAGCGTAGTGTAGTGTATTGGATCAATGCCCCCGCAGTGGCAACAACATTGCTTTGGCAGTTTCTGCTCCTCGCTCTCTTATCCACTCTTATCGTACCAGACTACAGCAGGGGTGTATACGGTATTCGTGCAAATGTCCCTCAGGATCATCATGGGCAATGTCCATTGAAAAGACATTTATTGCTTCCAAGAATACGCTGTGGGTTCCACAAGTTAAAAGATATAGGATAGCAATTCGCTCCAACGGAATGTGTATTGAAGTTATACTACAATACGGATTGAGTCTCATTACGAAATTTCAGTTGGATGAGTTTCCATAGGGATAAACCCAAGTAGCGTGTATGCCAAAATCAGAAAACCGTCTGTTCAGCTGGATTTTCTGGCGCAGCCTGTGTCTCTCCTTTCTATTTAAACGATAATTGCCACGTGATTTCTAATCAAATTACAGCAGAAATACCAGATCCTCATGTTCAAGTCGAGTCGAGTCAAATGGTTCGATTCTGTTCACATTTAAGTTACAATTTAACCAAAATGGGTTTGTCTTAATTAGAAATCGGATTGCAATCACTCAATCAGTTGTCTTTTCTCTGGTCTTCTCTCCTCCTACAGCCAGCCCCACTTCAATTATGCATATCACAAAATTGGTCTCCATCATCGTCATACCCTAATTACAGTAAATTACTCTGGGGAATTACTGATATGGGTAGATCTGTGCCGCCAGCTGTTGGTCTGCTGGCTCTTGAGGGTGGGGGGGCACTGTTCCAGCTGGAAACGCGATGTGCGTGCTCCATGCTGCATTTTCCTGCACTCACGTACTGGCCGGGGATTTTGCCCAAGCTTAACACCTTTTTTGGGTCGCTTTCCATGGATCATTGGGCAATGGGCCGGAAATTGGGTTACACCTCAGCTACCTTAATAACTTTCTTCTTTTCTGCTGCTCAGGCGGCACCACACTTATCAGATATGCATATCATTTGACTAACTGTAAGACCCACCGCCAACTGTTATCATATCTTTTGTTTGGTCGCGACGTTTGTAGAGCAGTTTTATCTGTGAAAGCCATTTTAATGCTCTCCTTGTGTTTGAACTCCAGCCCAGTTCTGTTGCCCAAAGAAGATCCCAAATGATATCATTATGCATTCTGAAATAGTTGGGAAATCGGATGAAAATCTTTTCAGCAACTCAATGTAAATTTTGTGGAGGCTTTGGAAATATTGAAAGACTTTATCTACCTTAAAGGTGCACCAAGTTAACCTCTCAACTGTCTTAGAGTTCGGTAATACCAAATACTAATACTACATTCCCAATATTTATTTTTGTTCATTCTCTCGGTGTTTTTATTATCCGTTATCCGTTAATCCGTTTAAATGCGAATACTCCGAGGTTAATGCATTGTGGATGGTGTTGAACTATGTACGAGTATATGTATAACCAAAGACTATACAATACCAAGATGTCGCATGAGGAACAAATGCTTTTTCAATTTTCGTTTGACGCTTCATGGTACGGGCGATCGGGGCTAGTACTTCAATTCTCTTTTACGCTACCTTCGCCTCCGAAATGCTACTCGGCTTCGTCAATGCCTCGGTCAGCGTCGAGTCGGTGTGTCTCGGGAGAAAGAATACAAAAACAAAATATGAACCGTTGACGACGGGAAGCCATCTGGAATGACTCAGCACAGTGATGCTCGACTTGAATTTGGATGGTCCGATCTTTATACCCGATAATCAAAATGAGTATTGAGGTATATTAGATTTGTGGTAAAAGTGGATGTGTGTAACGTCCAGAAGGAATCGTTTCCGACCCCATAAAGTATATATATTCAGCATCAATAGCCGAGTCGATTGAGCCCTGTCTGTCTGTCCGTCTGTCCGTCTGTCCGTCCGTCCGTCCGTCCGTCCCTTCAGCGCCTAGTGCTCAAAGACTATAAGAGCTAGAGCAACGATGTTTTGGATCCAGACTTCTGTGATATGTCACTGCTACAAAAATATTTCAAAACTTCGCCCCGCCCACTTCCGCCCCCACAAAGGACGAAAATCTGTGGCATCCACATTTTTAAAGATACGATAAAACCAAAAACGCAGAATCGGTGAGGATGACCATATCATCTACAGTGCAAAATCTGAACCAGATCGTATAATTTTTATAGCCAGAATCAAGAAAACAATTTCATTCTTTCTCGCTCTGTCTCTCTCTAACACACAGGTTTCATGGTCGGTTTTGTCAATTGCAAAATATGAGTTCAAGGATCTCAGAACCTATAAGAGCCAGAGCAACCAAATTTGGTATCCACACTCCTGTGATATCGGACCTTGTCCGTTTCGTGTCCAAATTTCGCCACACCCCCTTCCGCCCCCGCAAAGGACGAAAATCTGGGGCATCCACAAATCTCAGAGACTATTAAGGCTAGAGTAATCAAATTTGGTATCCGCACTTCTGTTAGATCTCACTATAAAACGTATATCTCAGAATTTCGCCCCACCCCCTTCCGCCTCCACAAAAGACGAAAATCTGTTGCATCCACAATATTGCACATTCGAGAAAACTAAAAACGCAGAATCATAGATAATGACCATATCTATCAGATTGCTGAATCTGGATCAGATCGGATCATTTTTGTAGCCAAAAGCAAGAAATCAATTTTCAGTGGCTACGCAGCGCCCGACGTCACGCTCAGACTGATTTTCTGTCTCTCTCGCACGCACTCTTTGTCGTGTGGTTCAATATTAGCGGCGTCTGCCGGAGGAGAGCCATACTGACTTAGTATCGGGTATAACTGTAGAGTTGCGGTGTCCGCAGCAACTCACAACGTTCCACCTCGTTTGGTTTATCTTGGTGTTCTGTTTTGGTTTTTTGTTTCAAAAAGCCGTTGGTTGTATTATTGAGCCATAATTTTTAGCTTTTTTGACGCATTTTTTTTTCCTCCTCGTATAGCCCATATATAGATTTAAGTTATTCTTTTAACTTTTTTATTTCTGCCAGAAGCCTGTTGCATTTCTTTTTATAAAAGTTATTTGACTTAGAATTTTTTTTACATTTTTCGGAAATAGATACTTCTTTTTCTGCATCAATTTCGGGCTCAATAAATTCAACAGAATTATTTTCCAGTTCAAAGTTGGAATAGCTTCGCTTTTCAACTTTTTCTTCCCTATATATGCGCTAGAAAAATGATCATCGCATATAATCAGTTTTTGTTCATAGTTCTCCAGTGCAACACAACATTTTTCGCGCCAAATTTGACCAAAAATGCTGTCTGCAGGCGGAAAATTAGACATTTTTATAAAAGGATTGTTACGCCTTGTCTGCGTGCCGAAACCGTGCCCATCGGTTTCGTCTGTTCGGCAACAGCACCGTCGAAGCGGTGGTCGCGGATCGCCGATGTCTTTGGCGCGGCACAGTGGGGACTCAGCCGAAATAGTCAAAAAATTGTATGAGTGCTTTAGATAAATTTAATGTACGCATCTAATAGAGAATTTTCCAATCGAATTTTCAAGATAGTTTTAGTTTAGGAGATATAAGCACTCAAAGTTTAAAATTTTTTCAGTGTGCAAATATTTATTGACTAACTAACTAATTTAGCAAGCTGAGACGGCCAAAGGTCCCACTGTGCCGCTCCAAAGACATCGGCGATCCGCGACCACCGCTTCGACGGTGCTGTTGCCGAACAGACGAAACCGATGGGCAGCGGGGTCGCGGTAGAGACGAAGTACAGCCGAAAAGGGAATTGAAACCCCGCGCGCTCCCTCGTGCCTTTTGGGTCCTAATGTTAGGACCCGCCATAGAACAGCTTTTTCGTCGCTCATGCGACATCTTGGTATTGTATAGTCTTTGGTAATACCCTGACAAATTCAATTCATCAAAGTTCTTCTTGCTTTTTAATAACTTTTCTGCTTTTGTATTTTTTGAAAAAACCAAAAGCGGCACGCCTTTTATGACCAACCCATACCCATACCCAGCCCATACCATTCCAGACCCCAGCCCTGCCTCAGAGTTGATGCGTGGCGATGATTGAGGAGAAGCGAGAGAGGAGAGACTTTGGGCTATTTTTGGTAATTGCATGGCCAGCTTTCCACTCTGTACCCGAACCATAGAGTTTTTTCTTTTGTGTGTGTGTGTGTGTGTGTTTTTCCCTCGCCCAAACTATTCGAGATCCGATTGAAAATCCAGTGCCAGTGGCCATTGCGTCGGTTCCAGTCCATTGACGATGCGTGCCACAAAACATATTTTCAGCGACAACGACAAGATTGTGGGTCAAACTATCATATAAATATGTATGTGTGTATATAGCATACTCTATATAGAGGAGTGTGTGTGCGCACTGTATGTATACCAATTTCAATCAGGCAGCATCGTAAACAAAATACAAGCTGAAAACAGTCCATTAGCTGCCCCACAATGCTGGCCATTGGAAGTCGGCCGTCGTCGTCGTTATCGCTGGAGTTATTGCGCCCAGTGCGGCGAATCAAATTAATTAAAGCTCCCCAAAGAGGGGATCCCTGTGGGTTCCTATTGGATGGGGGAGAAAGAACTATGAGAGAAAGAAAGCAAGGAAAAGCTGGAAAGATGAACAAGAACGATACAATTGTCGTTTATTGTTTCTAAAGAAAACCGAATTACAACGTGAAAGAAGCTCCACAGAAAATGATAATATTTGAAGAAATTCGAATACAGAATACTCTAACTATGGAATTCAAGAGATTATTTGTGAGTACCAAAGAGTACCAATAAACTACCGACTCTGTGGTGGGGTCAAGTACATATTTAGAATAGATATGTGCGTCTACTATATACATTGTCCGTTTCAGGAAGCTTTCAGAGCTTCCCTTCGCCTTCCCCTCAAAGCCGACTCTAAAAGTCAGTATACCCTCGTTGAAGCTGGGTAAAAGCTATAAGTCAGTGCCAAAAAGAGCAATTTGTTTGGGTCACCAGAATGAATGCATTTAAGGGCATCTCTGTGACAGAGAGAGGGAGGGTATACCGTATAGGGAGGGAGGGTATACGTGTGTGCACGTTTATGCGGTCGCTGCATTCTGCGCTGCAGCGCGATGAAAGAATTTCGTTGTAAGAAAGTGCCGCGGCCGCGGCCAGAATCAACATCTTTTGTTTCACGTAAACGATCACGAAGAAGAAGACGTCTTGTGCATGTGACTGTGTGTGTGTTAACCAAGGCTAATTGAACAGGGCAACCTCTGAGTGGAGCTTTTATGGGGAGAGATGTTATTAATTGCCAGGGGAAGCAAGGGAGATGGAGGGAAGAGACTGCTGCCACACCGAGTGGCGGGGGGTCTAAATGTAGGCCTCTGCAATCACATTAATAATATCAACAACAACGATAGAGACTATAGCGAGGCATTTGATGCTCTACAGTATCTGTCTTACATTTTATATATGCAGCTATCCAGAATCATATGAAACTGAAGTTTGGCTCTGATCAAGCATACATCCCAACATCTGGTCAAAGGTATCATACCCTCTGCCAGGGTATCCAGACCACCGCAACGGCCAAAGTCGGTTCTACCGTAGCGTGGGCGATGCCATCACCACAGCACCATCCGCAACATCATTATCAGCCCGAGTACCATCATCATCATTGTTAGTCTTTGTATTGTTCTTGTACCTTTATTAGTTTGCTTTTGTGCTGGACTCAATTTATGAACTGACCCTCAACCCCCACACCCATCCCGATGCACACCGCAGTCTTTACAGCCAGGCTTCAGTTATCCAGCTCCAGCTCTAGCTGTGTGTGTGTGTGTCTGGCTGCGGCGCCTCTATGTAGACTCTCTTATCTCCGTTGATGCATTCACCAGCAGCAACAGCAGCGGCAGAAGCAGCAGAGAAACTTGTTTTGTATTCTTGTTGTTAAGTTATGTTCTCTCATTTCTCTGTCTCCTATATCCACTCGCCATAATACGACACAACTACAACTACAACGCCTATTTCTGGTCCAACTCCTACTCCTACTCCAGCTCCCTCCCCTCTTTGTCACTGTTCTTCCATCTCTTTTTTTGCATTTGGCGCAATGCTAATTCATTTGCATACCAACAAACACACAACACACAAACACACAACACACAAACACACTAAGCCCCTGGGCCTCATTCTCATTCATGCCGAAGAGCAAGCGTGCGAGAGAAGGAAAAGCAGAGAGGTGTTTAAGAAGACAGAGAGGGAGAGGGACAGGGACAGGGAGGTGATGGTTAGGAAGAGTAAGGTGGCAAAAGAGAGGTGGTGATGGATAGAGGAGGGCTGCTACTAGGCTGTGCTTCTGTTGGGAAGGGGGTGGGCTGCGTGCAAGGGGTACACCGACTGATGGCCCTCGGCATGCTTCGTTGCATTTTAAGTTCATCTGCACACACACACACGCGCACACAATAGACAGAGAGCGAGAGAGAGCGAGACAAATATGTATTGGTGGCATATTGCCGCCTGACACTTTTTGCTCCTTCACCTTCCCTTCCCTCCCCTCCCTTCCCCATCCCACTCATTTGATATTCCAGTCGGGTCTTCTCTTCGGGGCGGACTCTTCAATTAAATTTAACTAGAAATCAGACAAAAACGAGGGGGAACGCTGTGAGTTGCTGCGTACACCGCAACTCTACAGTTATACCCGATACTAAGTCAGTATGGCTCTCCTGCGGCAGACGCCGCTAATATTGAACCACACGACAAAGAGTGCGTGCGAGAGAGACAGAAAATCAGTCTGAGCGTGACGTCGGGCGCTGCATGGCCACTGCAAATTGATTTCTTGCTTTTGGCTACAAAAATGATCCGATCTGATCCAGATTCAGCAATCTGATAGATATGGTCATTATCTATGATTCTGCGTTTTTAGTTTTCTCGAATGTGCAATATTGTGGATGCAACAGATTTTCGTCCTTTGTGGGGGCGGAAGGGGGTGGGGCGAAATTCTGAGATATACGTTTTATAGTGAGATCTAACAGAAGTGCGGATACCAAATTTGGTTACTCTAGCCTTAATAGTCTCTGAGATTTGTGGATGCCCCAGATTTTCGTCCTTTGCGGGGGCGGAAGGGGGTGTGGCGAAATTTGGACACGAAACGGTCAAGGTCCGATATCACAGGAGTGTGGATACCAAATTTGTTTGCTCTGGATCTTATAGGTTCTGAGATCCTTGAACTCATATTTTGCAATTGGCAAAGCCGACCATGAAACCTGTGTGTTAGAGAGAGACAGAGCGAGAAAGAATGATATTGTTTTCTTGATTCTGGCTATAATAATTATACGATCTGGTTGAGATTTTACACTCTAGAACATATAGTCATCCTCTACGATTCTGCGTTTTTGGTTTTATCGTATCTTTAAAAATGTGGATGCCACAGATTTTCGTCCTTTGTGGGGGCGGAAGTGGGCGGGGCGAAGTTTTGAAATATTTTTGTAGCAGTGACATATCACAGATGTCTGGATCCAAAACATCGTTGCTCTAGCTCTTATAGTCTTTGAGCACTAGGCGCTGAAGGGGACGGACGGACGGACGGACGGACAGACGGACAGACAGACAGGGCTCAATCGACTCGGCTATTGATGCTGATCAAGAATATATATACTTTATGGGGTCGGAAACGATTCCTTCTGGACGTTACACACATCCACTTTTACCACAAATCTAATCTTCCCCAATACTCATTTTGAGTATCGGGTATAACAAACAAGAAACACAGAGAGAACAAATAAATGATATTTTAGCTGCGGCATATGCATAAGTAATTATTATTTTCCATTACTCGTACAACGAGTATGTGTGTAAGTTTTTTTAGCATTCCAATAACTCTTCTCTTGTGCTGGAAGAGTTGGCCATGCCGTTTCCTATCGTTTGCTATCATTTATCGCTGTTCATTCCAATGCATGGAATGCATGTATGCCGTATTAATTATTGCCATATTTATAGCTTGTCTCGTTTAATGCTTCAATTAAGGCATTTCACGCGCAGTTTTTATACGTTTTCCATGCACATTTTAAATGGCTTTCCACTGCCCCGAGCTAAAATGTTAACCCCATTCATAAAGAATGCTGCCAACTTGTGTAATTGTGTTCCCATTTTTGTGTCACACCCAGCACAGCACACACCGCCCCCGCCCCAACTATCCTTCCAGAAGCGGGCATGTCCAACACATGTTGCGCTGTGGAGAGTAGAGGGCGATAATGAGTTTGCTGAATGATGATTTGAAAGTTATTTGGAGAGGGGTCCCCATCCCCCCGTACTTCGCTCGGTCGATGGAAAGCATCTATAAATAGAATCCAGATGATAAGCCGACAGCTTAGGGATGCGCTGGGGATGCATGCTCAATGAGGGATTAACAAATTTATGGGAATTCCAGCAGCATAAAAGGGTGCGTGCCGGTGGATCGGGGGTAGAGATTGTGGAAGGAGCGACCCAATTAAATCAAAGAAAAATACTTGTTCTTATGCAAAATATATGCGATATTTGGAGAGTATAGTGGTTTTCATTGTTCTGTGCGATAATTGGGGACTATGCATATTCCAGTTTATATGGAATAAATATTCAATGATAATTTTAGGAATTTTAGGAAATGTATTGTTATGATACCCTCTAATGATTCAACCACCGGGCATATTATGGGAGTATGATTAAATATTCATAATCAATCAGCCATCAATTGTCTGCTCATATTTCACTCCCCCGCCCCCCAATGATAAAATCTCTTTAATTAAGCATTTTCCAAAGCGAACTTTCCATTTTCATGGAAAATGTCTGGCTGTCGTCTGTCTTTCAGTCTGTCCCGGGGGTCTCTCCAATTACCAAATTACTTACTTACTCCAATTACTTGTTCATCGGGCGTTAATTTTCCCTCCAAATACAGGAAAAACAACAAAATAACAACAGCAAAAAAACACTTAACAGTTGTTTATGTTAATTACAGAGAGGGACGAGAAAGCGGGAGAGAGAGTGGCCACCACACACATAAATAATAATGCTCAAGGTACAAATTGTGCTTCAGTTTGGGCTGGGTTTGGGGCTCGGTTTATGGGTCAGCGATCCCAAGTGAACGTTTAATTAGCATAGGCACAGCGCAGTGCACCACAGCACAGCACACCCTCTCCTCTTAAAGCGATAAAATATGTTTAATAAACTCCCATAAATTCCACTTGCAGATGATCATCATTGGACGCCGATGATGATGACGACAACGACGACAACGACGACGACGACGACGACGACGACGACTGCGACTGCTCTGCTAATGAAGATGATGTAAACGAAGCCAAGCAGCACACTCTCCTCTTTCTTTCCACTTTTGTGCACCGAAACGAAAGCGAAATTTGAAAGCAAAAGAAATCGAAACAAATACCACCACTGCCACATAATATTTCTCTGAATTGAAATCGAAACTGCATTCTTTACACACACACATATACATATACACATATCTGGGCAATCGCCAAACGAATCGAAATATGAGATTGTCGCGGTGCTTATCGGTCAGTGGAGACCGCCTGCTACTCCTGCTGGCGGCAACACTAGCCATCGCCCTGGTGCAAGCGGAGCGGGACTTTAACGTAAACGACTCTCAGGTGAGTAATGGGATTATGAAGAGATTAACAAGAGTGCACTCTTACAAGCGTTCACTGTAGAACGAAGCTCTGTGTATCTGGCCTGTCCCTTGCCTGCCTAACTTTGATGGATGATGCGTGACGCTTTTCATTTGAATTATGCAGTCGGCGACTCCGATTCGATTAGATTGTCGCCGCCACGATAATGGCTTGAGCACAGTTTGTCATGGTCGTCCCCCTTTCCGTATTGTAGGTGCCTGTCATTGAGCCAAAGGATGTGCCCGCCTACAAGCAGGATCCCTATGTGACAGAGCTGATGGGATGCCAGAACCAGCAGAACGAGATTGAGCTCTCGCTGCTGTTGAAGAAGCACGACTGGAGCGAGTTGACGGCCACCAAGCGAGCCCATGTTCAGGCGAAGCTGGCCAAGTTCTTTGCCAGTTTCATGGTTTGTATTTCTACTACTGGTTCCACTTTTTGTTTGCTACGACTTTTGTTTTCTTTGCGCAGATCGGCTGTGGTCCAAGCTACTTTGTCATGGGTGAACCGATAGCCAAGCAGATTGCCACCAGGTCAAGGATGGCACTATTGGTGCTCTAACGGAGGAGAACTTTGGTCTGTGGTTTATTTGGCGCAAGGAATTAAAATCCAGGTGGGTGCACGAACCAAACGAACCACAGAATACGACGGTTTAAATGGAATAGCTCTTAAGAAAGCTATTTTATATTAGGAATGCATCAATCAAAGAAGAAATAACTAATGTTCATTGAGATATGACATATGCGCATAAATCACACCGAAAGAATGTTGCCCTGACGATCCTCCTTTCAATTCTAGATCCCATCGCCGGCGACGTCAATCGGAGGGTTCTGGAGCCGACGATGATGACTACGAGTATGAAGATGAGGGAGAGGATGCTATGTAAGTAATACAGATAGTCCCTGTCTTCTGTGCCTCTTCTGAGTGTCTGTCATTTTATGTTCTATCTTTGGAACAGTGAGCCAAGCACGGAAGTTCCCGCGGTGACTACGCATGCGCATCGTCATCATCATGGAGTGGTGAGTGTTCCGATTGATTACTCAATTGGTTATATGTACCTACTACATTCCCAATATTTATTTTTGTTCATTCTCTCGGTGTTTTTATTATCCGTTATCCGTTAATCCGTTTAAATGCGAATACTCCGAGGTTAATGCATTGTGGATGGTGTTGAACTATGTACGAGTATATGTATAACCAAAGACTATACAATACCAAGATGTTGCATGAGAAACAAATGCTTTTTCAATTTTCGTTTGACGCTTCTTGGTACGGGCGCGCGGGGCTAGTACTTCAATTCTCTTTTACGCTACCTTCGCCTCCGAAATGCTACTCGGCTTCGTCAATGCTGCGTGCCGAAACCGTAGGGCAGCGTGGTCGCTGATGTCTTTGGCGCGGCACAGTGGGGACTCAGCCGAAATAGTCAAAAAATTGTATGAGTGCTTTAGATAAATTTAATGTACGCATCTAATAGAGAATTTTCCAATCGAATTTTCAAGATAGTTTTAGTTTAGGAGATATAAGCACTCAAAGTTTAACATTTTTTCAGTGTGCAAATATTTATTGAACTCATATTCACTAACTAATTTAGCAAGCTGAGACGGTCAAAGTTCCCACTGTGCCGCTCCAAAGACATCGGTGATCCGCACCACCGCTTCGACGGTGCTGAGGCTCGAGAGTCCAGAATTATTTCGTTGCTGGTGAAGACATTGGTGAACAGACGAAACGATGGGCAGCGGGGTCGCGGTAGAGACGAAGAACAGGCGAAAAGGGAATTGAAACCCCGCGCGCTCGACGTGCCTTTTGGGTCCTAATGTTAGGACCCGCCATAGAACAGCTTTTTGGTCGCTCATGCAACATCTTGGTATTGTATAGTCTTTGGTATAACGCATACGAGTCGAGATTCCGTTATTATTTCCGGAAGTCACAAGTTTTTTTTTAGTTCGTTTTACAACACTGCACTTTGTTAATAACAATTCGCACAGCCACAAACACACAAAAAGAAAACACTTTACATGGAACACGGAATACACCTATACACATACTATTGAAACACATACAAGTAACGTACCCAATTCTATTGAGCTCTTATACGAGTTGTAAACAATCTTTGGCTTTCCAAAACGAAAACAATTTCAATCTTGGGCCTCCGCCTAAGTGATTTCTAAGATGTACAATCGCAAGGGCTCCGCCGCAAATCCCAATCTTTGACACTCGCCTAAATGGAAACCAATGTTTGCCCACACCCGGCTTCTCATAAACAATCTACTCCCGGCTTTCTGCAGATCCTGCACTTTAGGTATTTTACAGTTCTCTCTTTGGATGACGAAATCCAATACTCGGGATGGCGAAATCAATTGAAATGTTTATAGAAAAACTATTCCGAAAGGGATCAACGATGCAAAGATCAGAAAGTTCAAGTCAGTCTTGATCCAGAAGCGACACCGCAAAGTCGAGCTAAAAATTAAGATCGCGCAAACCCTTTGCCCGGAATCCTTTGTGACCCTCTACTTAAATCTATAACAGTGAAGTTAGAAGTAAAATAAAAACTTTTTAAAAACACAATCCGCTACCGCAGTTATTTAATTGGCGGCCCAACGTGGGGCGACGTTGTATAAAAGCACCGAATATAAAAGTGTTGCGTCGTGCCGAAACCCGAAGGACAATTAATTAATGGAATAAATCCTTCAGATATAAAAACGCGGAGTGACTGTGAGATATAAGATAAGAAAAAGTGAGATAAAAAGGAAACAAACCGGAGCTTAGGGTGTACAAATAAATACAATATACAATACAAATACAAATACAAATACAATACAAAATACAAATAAATACAAAAGCTAATCAAGACAATTCAAAAATACAAAAAAAACCAAAGTTTTTAAACAAACCAACCAAACCAAAACACAAAGAAAGTGAAACTATCAGCTAAACCAAAAGAAGGAAGACCCAGAAGACCCAGTTTAAACAAAGAATTTAAGAAGGAAGAACCCGTTCGAGACCTGTCAGCCAAATCAAGAAGGAAGACCCGTTCGAAGATCTGTCAGCCAAACTAAGAAGGACGACCCCTACCGGATAGTCCGTGAGCAAAAGTTGTATTAATAAATATATAGTTCAATTAGGTTATATTAGATTATAAAAACAAACATATAGGAAAAATTTAAGGTGGATCAACTAACTTTAGATTTTGAAAAACTAAAAATGATTAACTCACAAACAAGGACCGATCTCACTGCAGATCTGGTCAAACATTGATAGCACTTCAAATTTCACAAGTACAGGAGCAAATTGTAAATTTAAAACAACAAATAGAAACTAAATCCGATCAGGTATCAGATTATCAGGCAGAAGCAATAGACGAGACAATAAAAGATGACACCACATTAAAGGTAATAGAATCCCTACCAATTTTCAATGGTGGATTAAACCAATACGTAGGATGGAGGGAAGCTGCAGAAACTGCAGTGAAGTTATATAAGAAAGGAAGTAAGCAATATTATATTGCCTTAACAATTTTGAGAAACAAAATAACAGGACCAGCACATGACGCACTGACCAACCACGGGACAGTTTTAAATTTTGATGCCATAACTTTCACGACTTGACTTTGTTTACAGTGACAAGAGACCAATTTACATAATAGAACAGGAGTTAAGCGTTCTTCCGACAAGGGAACCTTTCAATAATAGATTTTCTATAACGAGGTTAACAAGAAAATGACCTTGTTAATAAATAAGACAATAATGACTCACGGAAAGGACAGTGAAATCACGAAAAGAATCAAATAAGAAAATTAGAGACAATGCCTTACGCATTTTTGTCACTGGCCTAAACGGCGGCATTGCAGAAATCCTATTTTCATTGAATCCCCCAGATTTACCGAATGCCTTGGCAAAGTACAGGAATTGCAATCAAATAACATTCGGGCCCAATTTGCCTACCAATTCAGTGGCCCCAGAAATTCAGGGAATAATAACTACAATATCATTAAGATTCAACCAACGACAACCAAGGACTAATAGTTCACCATTCGACCAAAAAAGGGATCTTCAGAGGAATAACATGTCATGGGGACAACCCTATTTCTTGGGTAATAGACAACAAAATCAGGCCCCAGAACCAATGGATGTAGACGAATCGGATACAAATCAAGAACCGACAGAACAGCAATCAATTCAGGGGAAATAATAATAATAGAAATTATCGGGAGAATACTAACGGTTATTATAGGAGAAATAATAACAATTATAACCAAGCTCAGCATTTTAGGGCAAACGTAGTACCGAATAATCAGTCTAACGAAAAATCAGGCGCAGAAACGAAAGCCAAACGAAATGTCGGAACAACCGGCTAATAAAGCAATGCGGATAAATAACATTGAGGAGGACCATTTTTTAGATCAGCCCCCGAAGTAGGTCTGCCCTACTTAAAAAGAGTAGATAAAAAAATAAACAGAGAATTAAAAGTTTTGATAGATACGGGAGCAACTTCCTGTTATATAAAAAAGGGAATTTACGAAAATAAAAAAGAATTATCAATTTATAAGAAAGTTGCTACAGTGAATGGGTTTTCAATAATTAAATATTTCCATAATATAACTATTTTCAACACAAAAACAAGTGTTTTATTGAAATAGATGGAATGGAGGCAGATTTACTAATAGGATTTAACCTATTAAAGAAAATCGGAGCTGTTATTGATACAGGAAAGGGGACTTTAAGTTATAAAGACAATGAGGAGAAACTAATATATGACGAGGTCCTTTCTTTAAACAAATTAACCTTTATAGAAGGAAAAACCATCCTTCCGTTGAACGAATATATAATAAAAAAATATTTTGAAGAAGAAAAAGAAATGAAAAGTGATTCAGTAAAGGTAGAAGGAAGTTTATATAGCTTGGGATCAAAAAAATCCTGAGCACGCCGACGAAGAATTATCCGTCAATAGTTTGGGATTCAAAATATCCTGAAACCCGCCGTCGTTGAATTATCCGACATCCAAAGTTTTAATAGTTTGGGATTAAAATATCCCTGAGCACGCCGTCGTTGAATCATCGGACACTAAAAGTTCGAATAGTTTTGGGATTAAAGAATCCTGAACACGCCGTCGTTGAATTATCCGACAATGAACAATTTAAAAGTTTGGGATGCAAAAATCCTGAACGCGCCGTCAAAATATCCGACATTAAAAATATGCAATTCTGAATTGAAAATAATGAAATTGTTTAACACAATAACCTACAAAGAGGACAATTTAGAAAATCTCAGAGAGAAAATGGTATCTATATCGAAGAAGACCATGCCAATATAAATTTACAGTTACCGTTCAGAACGGATATAAAAGGAGAGATTAACACTAAACATGATAGACCGGTATATGGCAAGCAGTATCCATACGCTTATTCGGTTAACGATTTCGTTAATAACGAAATAAGTAAAATGTTAGATGAAGTATAATCAGACCTAGTAAAAGCCATATAATTCACCGGTAATAGTAGTACCAAAGAAGGGAGTAAATGAGGACGGAACTCCTAAACATAGATTAGTAATAGACTTTAAGAAACTTAATGAAAACACCATACCGGATAGATACCTATGCAAGATCCTTCAGTAATCCTTGCCAATTTAGGTAAGGCAAAGTATTTCTCGGCCATTGATTTAGAGTCAGGTTTCTATCAGATTTTAATGAGGGAATCAGATATTGAAAAAACATCTTTTTCCATAAATAACGGCAAATATGAATTTCTAAGAATGCCTATGGATTGACGAACGCTCCCAGAATTTTCCAAAGGGCAATGGACGATATACTTAGAGAACAAGTTGGGAAAACTTGTCACGTCTATATGGACGATATAATAATATTTTCAAAAACTATAGAACAACATTATAAAGATCTTATTCATATAATACAGATATTGCAAAACTCTAATATGAAAATTTCCCTAGAGAAGTCTAAATTCTTTCAATTGGAAACAAAATTTCTGGGATACATTGTTTCCCAAATATCATTAAAACAGATCCAGACAAAATTTCCACAATACAAAACTATCCAATTCCTAAAAATATCAGAGAGCTACGTAGCTTCTTAGGACTAACAGGGTATTACAGAAAATTTGTCCGAAATTATGCTACAATTGCCAAACCATTAACAAAATATCTGAATGGAGTAAATGGGAAAGTTTCACGAAGGGCATCCAAGAAAACATTAATACAGCTGGATGAACCAGCAATGGAGCATTTAATAATTTAAAGGACAGTTTAATAGCACATATTGAATTAGTACAACCAGATTACAATAAAAAATGCACATTAACACAGATGCATCGGACATAGCAATAGGTGCAGTTTTGTCGCAAGATGGGAATCCCATAACATTTATTTCTAAAACTTTAAGTAAAACCGAGCAATTATATGCTACTAATAAAAAGGAATTATTAGCTATTGTATGGGCATTAAAAAATTTGCGAAATTATTTATACGGAGTGAGTGGAATTGAAAATACATACAGATCACCAACCTTTGTCCTTTGCAATGTCGCAAAAAAAATCCAAATGTTGAAATGAAACGTTGGTATTACTTCATAGAAAGTTTCACACCAAAAATCATTTATAAGCCAGGCTCAACTAACGTAGTAGCGGACGCTTTATCTCGGATTAAAATAAATCATATGACAGATAGTGATGTCGACCAGACAGAATCAGAATCAGACATAAATACTCAGCATTCAGCAGAGAGTAGTTTTGAAAACGTCATTCAAGAGACTAGCAAGCCTCTAAACCAATTTAAACAGCAGCTACTATTAGCGCAAGGGAGATTCACAGTTCATGAGTTAGTAAGAGTTTATGAAAATTCCCGACATATTATTGAATTTGATACGGTAGACAATCTGTTAATCATTTTTAAAAGAATTTATTCAGCCTCACTTAACCACAGGAATACACTGCACTTTAGAAGATTTATACCTTATCCAAAATAAGCTAAAGGAAAACTTCATAAATAAATTTCTCTTCACGAAAAGTTCCTCCAAGATGTAGTAAATTCAGAAGATAAAGCTATAATTATAGAAGAAACACATTGCAGAGCCATAGAGGACTAGACGAAATTTACAAACAAATAACTAAGCTGTATTATTGGCCAAACCTGCACAAAAAATTAAAAGAATATATAAAAAATTGTGAGATCTGTAACAAAAACAAATATCACAGACACCCTGTAAAAATTCCAATTGGGGAAGCTCCATTCCAGCAAAAGAAGGAGATCAATTACACTTAGACATATACTATGCCCAAAACCTAACATTCACTTGATGGTCAAGGAAATTAAAAGTAAATTAAACATTGAAAATAAGGTAATGGAAATTTTGCAACACTTTCCGTTAGCAACATCTTTAATGACTGACAACGAACCAAGCTTTACTTCAGCACAATTTAGATCATTCATACAAAGAAGTAACTTAACTATTTATTATGCTGATCCCAGACACAGCACCTCAAATGGTCAGGTAGAAAGGGTACATTCCACACTAACAGAAATAGCGCGGTGCATCAAGGATGAACTAAATCTAACAGATTATTCAGAAATAATAATAAGGGCGGCACTGAAATATAACCTGACGATACATTCAACGACCAATCAAATGCCATATGACATATTGTATAACAAAATAGAACACAAGCATAATCCAATATTACTTAAGGAAGCTCAGACCAAAATGCTTAAGCTACATAACAAAGATAGAAGAGAAAAAGATTATAAAATAGGAGAAATAGTTTATGAAAAGAAATTCGGGAAAGAAATAAACTTCAATCCCGATACAAAAAGCAGGTAGTTAAGGAAAATCGACCGAATAAAATTATAATCAACAATAGAAACAGAATTATACATAAAGATAACATCAAATATTAAATATTTTCATGACGACTTTTTGAAAATACAAAATAAAGTAAATGAATTAACTGAAAATAATAATAAACAATTTGTAATAAATTCCAAATTTTTTCAAAAGAAATTGAATTGCTATCAAATTCATTAAAAAATTTCATCTTCAATGAAGAAACGATACTGAGAAAGCGTCGTTTAAAATTAATAACTTTTGACCTACTAAATTTAGTTGATACCATAACCCTCTTAAAAGTAAACATTTTCAATACAAAAATTTTAAATATAAACGAAATAGAGGACATTTATAAGCATGAAAAACATCCTGTTGAACTGTCTGATCTGCTGGACATTGCAACGGTTAAAATAATTCGAAATGCTGATTTAATAATCATTTACATAAAATATCCTCAAATTAAAGATATTTGCAAGTTTTTACCATGCAAGAGCCATCTCACAAAATGATGGAATGTTAGTTATAAGTGAAAAAGTTTGTGAATGTAAGGAGAAATACTATTTAATGAATAATTTTAAAAGTGAAACTTTTAACAATTACGCACAAATAAATTTAAAGAAGACCTGTTTCACCAATTTACTTAATGGCTTTAAAGACAACTGCACTAAAAAAAGGGAAAAAAAACAAAGAAATAGACATCATTCAGGATGGTGCCATATTAGTTTCAGGCAAAAATATCGTAGACAATACTACTTTGTTAGGATCGTATCTCCTTATATTCAACAACACAATTGTAATAAATAATATAACCCACATAAATGATAAGGGTAAAATTCTAAGATATATATCGCATCATAGATATAGCGATTTTGAATTAGTTGATTATATACAATCGAATGATAAGCAATTTTCTTTTGATAGTGTTAATATTTTAAATCCGCTTATAACATTAGGTAATACGGCCTTACCATTAACAACATTATTCTTAATAATTTTGATATTGATAATGTTATTTTACTTCGGCTATAAATTAACCAAATTTGTACTTATTAAATCAATAAGAATACCGTCAGAAGAAATAGTGGAAAGCAACATTCAAATCCTGTCAGAAGAAATAAGAGCTCTATCAGAACTTCAAAATGTATCGGACGAAACATTTAAGAATGGGGGAGGTAACGTACCCAATTCTATTGAGCTCTTATACGAGTTGTAAACAATCTTTGGCTTTCCAAAACGAAAACAATTTCAATCTTGGCCTCCGCCTAATTGATTTCTAAGATGTACAATCTCAAGGGCTCCCGCCGCAATCCCAATCTTTGACACTCGCCTAAATGGAAAACCAATGTTTGCCCACACCCGGCTTCTCATAAACAATCTCACTCCCGGCTTTCTGCAGATCCTGCACTTTAGGCATTTTACAGTTCTCTCTTTGGATGACGAAATCCAATACTCGGGATGGCGAAATCAATTGAAATGTTTATAGAAAAACTATTCCCGAAAGGGATCAACGATGCAAAGATCAGAAAGTTCAAGTCAGTCTTGATCCAGAAGCGACACCGCAAAGTCGAGCTAAAAATTAAGATCGCGCAAACCCTTTGTCCGGAATCCTTTGTGACCCTCTACTTAAATCTATATCAGTGAAGTTAGAAGTAAAATAAAAACTTTTTAAAAACACAATCCGCTACCGCAGTTTTTTAATTTACATATGTATGTGCAGTATGTATGGATCGTTATTTTGTTGGTAGTATAATTAGTTATATAAGGAGGCGCAGTGATTTGTTATTTTATTTCCTTATAAAACCGACAAACTATGGAACGTTGAGCATGCACGGAATAAACCACAAAAATAATTGCAAGAATATGCCTTTATGTTTGTTGCCAGCCGCTTGGATTGCGTTGCGATGTGTACATACATGTATGTATGTATGTATGTTAGCAACGAAAGCTCAGCTGGTAGCTGGAGAGGTAAGAATATTATTTACACTGGATCGGAAGCTGAACGCAGGAGTTAGCTTGGATCAAATTAAACTTTTGGAGAAGTAGGAAGCCACAACCGTTGGCAGAACGAAGTATGGTTTAATTTTGAGCTAGAGCGAGAAATAAATACATACACATGCATGTACATATGCCACGGGAACTCGGACTGGGATGGAAAACTCGCACAAAATCACTGCACTGTTGTTAGGCACAATCGAAGATTACTTATCTTGAACTTGGAGCGATCCGCCGATGCTGGCTGGGGTGAGCTTCTCCTTATGGGGAAGGCGAAGATCCGGCTCGAAGGACCAATGTTTGTAGTGGGGCGGATCGAAGCTTAACTCTCCCACACCGCAATTGCGGTAGCCGTCATAAGAATTGAAAACCGTTATGTTTAGTGGTATATATATAATTATGTGTGTATTTGGTTGGACGGTCGCGCGGTAGATCGGCCGTCTGAAGCGGGGGTGAAATCGTAACTGCTTAACTCTATGCCTTATGGTGCTTTTTCTGCCGTGAGCGCCGTGTGGATCGTGGATTGTGGATCCGAGCGCCCCTCGAGCGCGCGAGAGCGAGTTGGGACCGGGGCGCACGGAGTTGGCACAGTGCGCGGAAATTGTTTACGGCTGGCCTGAACAACATCTTTAATTGTGTTGCTCAAAGCGTTTTTATAAATGACATTATTTTCTGGTATGTTTTCTAAGTTTAGCTTATTGTTTATTAATAATGCTTTTATCTCTAATTCTTCTATAAACTTACGAAGACTGCCGTTGAATCTGGTGGTGTATAGTTGTCGTAAGAGTTCTTCATATGGTGTGTGATTTTTGAACTCGTTGATCAGCGCCGTCTTCAGTTCGAGCCACGTGTTGGGTTGTATCATTTGCGATTTGCGTTGTGCCTCTCCTGACAGTTGGATCTCGGTCGCTCCAAATAGGATCCTTTGTTGGCGAAGATCTTCAGTTGGATATAATTCGCATACATATTCGATTCGTTTGATAAATGAGCTTAGCTGTCCAGATGAACAGTCATAGGCAGGTATTTGTCTGATCGACAGCAGTGCCTGGTTCAAGTGGATTTCGCTCAATGATAGTGGTGGTAACGCCATGTTGTTGGTGTTGATTGGGTTTTGTTTTGTTTTCAGTAGTTTTTAACTTTATTTTGGTTCACTTGTAAGTTTTTTGATTTTGTATTTAGTGTTTCACTGTTCTTGGTGGATCACTATCTCCGCTTACTTCAGTTCACTTAATTTTAGTTTTGCAAATCGTATGTGCTCGTAACACATAGGTTCTTTGGCGGATTTCACAATTTTATTAACGATTCCGGATTACGTGATCACAGTAATTAGAAATTACACAAGCTGACCATTACCGAAATATAGGAGTTAATTTTAAACGAAATCCTACCGACTGCGCCAGTTAAATATCCGCAACTCGAAATTTAGTTTTTAAAAAAGATTTTATTTTTAGTACTTAATTTCTTTATGTCACAAGATTGGTTGAATTCCCCGACTTAACTTTACGTCTGCTTGTCTCAAACGGAACTGATCTCTCTGCTGCTGGCTAGTTTCCATGAGCCCTTCTCTTGGAACTCCCGACTCTGGCTTCGGGCGTTGCTTTCCTCGGCTGCATCTTCGTGTCGGTGGCGAACGTGCCTGGATCGATATTTGGGGATGCGTCGGCTTTGATGAAAGGCATCCACTGCTGGCGATCGGTGTTGCATTACATGACGGAGCTAGGAATGTGATACTCCTTGGTTTTATGTCTAGCTTTGATTGGTCCTCATGAGTGGCGTGATTCTAAAGAATCGATTTCTCGAGAGTGGCGTGATTCTAATGTTGATGAAACAATGTGGTCCATTGTTTATATTATGGGGGGCCCTAGCTTGGAGTATGGGAAGAAACAGTTATTGATTCTTGAGTGGGGTCCTGTTACTTGTGTGGATGGGGTGGATGAATTGTACATAAACATAATGTGTATGGAATGTGGGGAATTATGGATATGTCACTATATTGGTGTTTATATATTTTTAATATTTTTTTTGTTTTTTTTGTTGTTTTTTTTTTTTTTTGAATAACTTTAGCCTATTTTTATTAACTGTCTGTGGTTTCTTGTTGTTTACGTCTATTATGATATTGTTTCTTTCTTCTATTTTTATTACTTCATAGGGTCCTAAGTACTGATTATCTAATTTAGGACCCGAGTCGTTTTTGAGTAATACTAAATCTCCTACTTCTAACTTTAAGTCATTAACTTTTTTATCATATTCTATTTTACGTTTTTGTTTTTCTATTTCTATCATTGATATTTCTCTGTTATACGCTAACTGTAATTTAAATTTAAACTCTTTTGCATAATCATCTATTATAGGATCTATCTTCGTTGAAGTATTAAATTCCGTGAACTGTCTAGGTAATCTGCCATAAATAAGTTCATACGGACAGTAGTCGTGTACTGTTGATGGAGTAGTATTAAAACAATATGTGAAATAGTTCAACCATTCGTCCCAATCATCTTTCTCAATTGAGAGATAAGAACGAATGTATTCGTACTGTTCCTAAAGTTTGATGGTGGTGTGCTGTTGTCATTAATAAGTGAATTGTTATACTCTGTACCCATGTCTGTTATGAACGTCTTCATAGGACCGTACTTTAGTATAAACAATTCAAATATTGCTTTAGCTACTGTTTTTGCGCTTTTGTCTTGTATTGGTATTGCAACTAGATACTTTTTGAGATCGCATATTATAGTTATTGAGTAATAGTTACCATTCTCTGTTCGAGGTAATGGTAGGACCATCTAGTATCTATTAAAACAGTGTCAAAAGCTGTGTTTGGGGTGTTTGTTATAATCATTAGGGCTTTTGTATGTGTTGTAGTCTTAGCTCTTTGGCAGTCTAAACACGTTTTTACATATTTTTTAATAGTTTGTGTCATTTTGGGCCAATGGTATAATTTCTTTATTTTTAATAGGGTACGCGTAATCCCTGTATGGCCTCATTTTATTGTATCGTTGTGATATTTTAACAGGATTGCATTAATTTGACTTTCGTCATTTTTGTCTACTTGTGTCACCTTTTGTAATAGCGCTATTCGTATATTATGTAAATTTTTATTGCCCTTATTTTTAAATTCATTTAAAGTGACATATTCGAAAATTTGTTCACTTGGTGGCATTTGTAAGTTAATGATTTTGTTTATCCCGGCTTCTGAAATAAGTTTCTGAAAAAATTGATCTAAATCGAATTTTTCATTAGAATATAAATCTTTAGCTGAAATTTGTGAAATGATTTGGTTTTTTCTTTTGAGTAAACACTTGAAATTATTCATTTTTATTTTTACAAATTTCTTTACGTCGCTATTGCTAACGACTTCGTAGACATTTGGCTCATATATTTTTTCATGCATTTTAATTTTTTCATCTGCGCAGTTGTTTTCCTTTTTTTTTAATGATCTTGTTTGTACCATCAATATATTTCTGTTTATTTCAGTTAAATCTTTTACGTTTATGCGAGATAATGCATCTGCATCGTGATTATCCTTCCCCTTGAGGTATTCAACTGTAAATTGATACTCTTCTAAGTCTAGTCTCATTCTTGTCAGCTTTGAAGTAAGATTCTTTATTGAAAATAAATATACTAGTGGTCTATGATCTGTTTTTACTAAGAAATGCCTTCCATAGATATAGGGTCTGAAGTGTTTTATTGCCCAGTGTATTGCTGCTAACTCTTGTTCGGTAGACGATTTATTGCTTTCTCCCTGTGTGAAGGATCTTGATGCGTATGCAATTCGTAGTTGCGTACCGTGGAATTCCTGTGACAGTACTGCTCCACATGCATATTGTAGCAAGGTAATAATTAGTGAGGCATTCAACTAGTATTTAAAATAGCATACAGCGCGCATTGGTATTTACCGCACCATCGATACACTCGGTGGGAAATACCAATAGGGAGATATCGGATAAGAAACATCGAGAAGAGAGTGAGTGCACTTTGTAAATGGCGATTGTGAGAGACGGACGCGCAGCTAATAAAAAAGAGTTACATTAAATCACCGGGTTTGTGTTTTTATACCTATACAGTTCACTCACGCACCGATATTGGTCACTACAATTCCCGGGTTAGACGGCCTACAATTTCAGAAGTGGGATACGATCAATCGCCGCCAGTGAAAAATAGCGAAAATTTTTATTATCTCGTCCGTCGAAGACGCCATCGCTGAAAAAAAAACATGTCGGACTTGGTCGGCACGGAGGAGTTCTCGGCCGCCCAGCTGCGCGAATGGCTGGAGTCCCTCAATCTACCAAAAGGTGGAAGCAAAGCTGCCATGGCAGCGAGACTTAACGAAATACCAGTAGAGCTGCGGGGACAGGGACCACCGGCAGCCGAAACATGCGAGAACGAGAGGGAAGATGAGGCGGCCGCAGATCAAGACTCGACGAAGAGCGAACGCAAAGAGAAGAACGAAAAAGCACCGCAAGCGCCTGGGCACAACAACAACCATGGCGAATATCGAGCAGAGGTTGAAATGTTAAAACTGCAAATCGAGCTGCTGAAGCTGCAGAGCGAGAGGGAGAAGGAAGGGAGAGGAGAGAACACAACACCAGCCGCCAGCAATGACGCTGGCGTCATGTTGCTAAATGCCGCCAAAGACATGTTGCCAACATATCATGGCAACATTTCTGGAAACAACGATGACGTCACAACTTGGATCGCGCAGTTTAAGGCCGTCGCAAAAGTGAACAAACTGAAGGATGAGAAGCTACTAATGCTGCTAATGTCGAAGCTTAAGGACAAAGCATTGGTGTGGCTGCATTCGAGTCCGGAGCACATGTCGCTGCCAATCGATCAATTGTTGAACGTCATGGAAGACACTTGCCATCACAAGGAAAGCAAACTGTTGCTCCGTCGCAAGTTCGAGTCCCGTTCATGGGCACGTGGCGAGGAGTTCTCGATGTACTTCAACGCCAAAGTGTCGCTGGCATCCCGCATAGTCATTGACGACGAGGAGTTTATTGACGGAGTCATCGAAGGTATCCCAGATGTAGGCCTGCGTAGGCAAGCCCACATGCAGTGCTTTGGCGCTCCATATCAACTACTCAAGGCGTTCGAGAAGATCATGCTGCCAAAGAAGTACGGTTCAACTGAAGGGGCAAACACTGGAGCCTCGCCAACACCCATTCGCTGCTACAACTGCAACTCTTTGGGCCACGTGGCAGGGGAGTGCCGCAAGCCCAAGCGCGAAAGAGGAGCGTGCTACGGATGCGGCAGCATGAGTCACCAGGTGTCACACTGTGACGAAAAGAAGTACAAGGTACATAACGATTATATATACAAATTTAATATATACATTAGCAATTACAATAACAAATGCTTGTCCTTAAATTGCCTCATCGACTCAGGGAGCCCAATAAGTTTTATGAAGTTATCGTGTCTAGAGCACCAGTCGGAAAATAACCTAAATAAAGTGGAAGAGCGCTCACGATTAAGTTCGAACGAAATCAAAGAAGATGATTTAAGTTTATATAAGTTTAACAAAGACAAGAAAAACAGAGAAATTGAATTTATTTTGAATAAAAATGCGGATTACGCTTATGTTGGACTAAATAATAGCAAACTTAACATCTTTGGTAAAATACCCAGTTTTGTAATTATTAACAAAAATCGAATCAACTTTGAATTACTAGTAGTGGCAGACGAGTCGATGGGCTATGAGGCTGTGTTAGGTAGGGATTTTATGAATTTATGCAAATTTAAAATTGTAAGTGACATTTGCAAGGAGAAGGAGAGTGAGACAAAAAACGAGTGTGAAACAAAAAATGAGTGTTTAGAAAAAAATGAGTGTTTAGGAGAAAATGAGTGTTTAGAAAAAAATGAGTGTTTAGAAGAAAATGAGTGTTTAGGAGAAAATGAGTGTTTAGAAGAAAATGAGTGTTTAGGAGAAAATGAGTGTTTAGAAAAAAATGAGTGGAAAATAGAGAATGAGTGTTTAGGAGAATATGAATGTGAAGTTAAAGATGAGGGTGATAAAGAGAATAAGCATGAAGTAGAAAGTGGAGGCAAGGTAGAAAATGAGTGTTCTGCAATGGTTGAGTGTCTGGAAGACAGCGATACCTGCGAGAGCGTAAAAACCAATTTCAACGAACTACCAAGCCAGTATCCAGACAAAGAAAACGACTGGGAGTTGAAAGTAGGGACAGATTGTAGCCAAGAACTCGCAGGACGACTTAAATACATGTTTAGGACAGCGTATGTAAACGCAGAAAGACCAAACTTACCACAAACCAAGTGGGAAATGAAGTTGAATTTCGAACACGAAAAACCGTTTCATTGCCCACCTAGAAGACTGTCGTATAGCGAAAAAGCCCAAGTACAGAAAATGATAGACGAATACACAGAAAAAGGTTACATCAGAACCAGTGAGTCAGAATACGTTTCGCCTATAGTACTGGTAAAAAAGAATTCGGGAGAGTTGAGACTGTGCGTCGATTATCGCACACTTAATAAAGGTATGATAAAGGACAATTACCCAACACCTCTGATAGACGACCTACTAGATAAACTGTCAGGGAAAAGACTTTTCACCAAGTTAGACCTGAAGAATGGATACTTCCACGTATTTATGCATAAAGATTCAGTTAAATACACATCGTTCACGACCCCCATGGGACAATACGAATGGTTGAGGATGCCGTTCGGGTTACGAAATGCATCGGCGGTGTTTCAAAGATTCACAAACAACATTTTTGCAGATATGGTAAAGGAAGACAAAGTTATAATATACATGGACGATATTATGGTAGCAACAAAAGATAGTGATAGTCACATGGAAATTTTACAAGAAGTGATGAGACGATTGGTAGAGAATAAACTTGAATTAAGGATTGATAAATGCGAATTCTTACAGTCAGAAGTTAAGTACCTGGGCTATTCCATATCGGGTAACGGAATTAAACCAGATACGAAGGGATTACAGGCAGTAAAAGGGTTCCCAGTCCCCACGAAAACGAACGAAGTGCAGAGTTTCTTAGGGTTATGTTCTTACTTTAGACGGTTCGTAAAAGATTTTTCTACGAAAGCTAAGCCCCTTTATGATTTGGTCAAAAAAGACAGGAAGTTTGAATTCGGTATCGTAGAACTAGAATGTTTCGAACAACTCAAAAGTAATTTGTTGGAAGCACCGATCTTGGCACTTTACAATCCCAGAGATCCGACAGAATTACATTGCGATGCAAGTTCGTTAGGTTTCGGGTCAATTCTAATGCAGAAGAAGGGTGATGGCAGAATGCACCCGGTGTTTTATTTCTCCAAGCGGACAACAATTACCGAAGCAAAATACCACAGCTTTGAACTGGAGACACTAGCGATAATTTATGCACTACAACGGTTTAGAGTATACGTGCAAGGCATACCCTTCAAAATAGTGACAGACTGCAACGCGCTAACTATGACTCTAAACAAAAAAGAACTCAATCCACGCATTGCCCGCTGGGCGTTAGAGTTACAAAATTATGACTACAAGTTAGAACACAGGTCAGGAAGTAGAATGCAACACGTAGATGCGCTAAGCAGAGCCGTTCAGATACTCACGGTAGACACAAACACCTTTGAAGAAAATTTAATTATATGCCAAAACAGAGATAACAAACTGATGGAGCTGAGAGAAACGTTACAGAAATCAGAACACAAACATTATGAGATGAGAAACGGAATAATATACAGGAAAAAAGATAACAATACTATCCTATTCTGCGTACCCGAGGAAATGGAAGGCCACGTACTCTATAAGTACCACGATGAACTAGGGCACGTCGGTATAGACAAGATGACCGACGCTATATCGAAAAGCTACTGGATCTCAAACGTAAGGTATAAAGCCAAGCGACACATTGAAAACTGTCTAAAATGCATAGCGTACTCAGCAAAACACGGAAAAGAGGAAGGGTTTTTACACAACATACCAAAAGGGTCAGGACCATTCGAGGTAGTACATATCGACCATTTCGGGCCAGTCGACAAAGGCAGGGCCAACAAACATGTTTTAGTAGTAATAGACGCGTTCACCAAATTCGTAAGACTTTATACGACCAAAACCACTAGCACAAAGGAAGCAGTAATTGCAATGAAAGATTATTTCCGAGCTTACAGTAGACCCAGATGCATTGTGTCAGACAGAGGAAGCTGTTTCACGTCAAAAGAGTTTGAAGAATTCTTAGAACAGAGCAATGTTAAACACGTAAAGATAGCAACAGGGTCGCCACAGGCCAACGGGCAGGTAGAAAGGGTGAACAGAAGTTTGGGACCCATGATTGCAAAGCTTGTTGACCCGGAAAAAGGATTACATTGGGATATGGTAGTGGAAACAGTAGAACACGCGATGAACAACACAATTCAAAGAACAATTAATGAACACCCGAGCAGAATGTTGTTTGGGGTCGTACAAAAAGGAAAGGTTTCAGATTTACTAAAAGATCATCTAGACGAACTAACCGAACAGCGGGCAACAAGGGATATAGAAAAGATTAGAGCAGTAGCAGGCACTCATCAGGAAAAAATACAGTCTTATAACAAACAAGCAACAAATTCAAAGCGAAGGGAGCCACACGTGTACGTAGATAATGATCTAGTTATGGTGAGAAATTTCGACACTCATACAGGGGTGTCTAAAAAGCTTATCCCGAAGTTCAAAGGACCTTATAAGATATCAAAGGTGTTAAAAAATGATAGGTATTTGCTAGAAGATGTAGAGGGGTTTCAACAATCAAGGATCCCGTATAAAGGAGTTTGGGCGGTGGCAAATATGAAGCCGTGGATTGAAAATGGTAATAATGCAAATGTCACAGGGAATCAAAATGAAGAAAATGATTGTAACACGTAAACTTAGAATATTAAGAGTAAACCACACCCAACTGTAATAAATCAACCTATCTAGAAACTAAATTAAATGTAAGGAGTTCAGGAGCACTCCGGTCAGGATGGCCGAATTGTAGCAAGGTAATAATTAGGGAGGCATTCAACTAGTATTTAAAATAGCATACAGCGCGCATTGGTATTTACCGCACCATCGATACACTCGGTGGGAAATACCAATAGGGAGATATCGGATAAGAAACATCGAGAAGAGAGTGAGTGCACTTTGTAAATGGCGATTGTGAGAGACGGACGCGCAGCTAATAAAAAAGAGTTACATTAAATCACCGGGTTTGTGTTTTTATACCTATACAGTTCACTCACGCACCGATATTGGTCACTACAATTCCCGGGTTAGACGGCCTACAATATTTACTTGCATCTGTGGTTATGCAAAATTCTTTGCTAAAATCAGGATATTGCAATAATGTTGGCTTCGTTAATGCTTTCTTTAGATAATTAAATGATTCTTCACATTCTTTAGTCCATTGGAATTGGACATTTTTCTTGCACAATCTTGTCAAATTGCGTGAGTATTGTGCGAAATTATTAATGAATCTTCTGTAATAGTTACAAAAGGCGACGAAACGTCGTGCACTATCTGCGTCTGTTGGAGTTGGATAGTTTTTAATAACATCCTATTTTTTATCATCCGGAAGGATGACATGGTCTGTACATTTATGGCCGAGGAATGTTACTTCGTGCATAAAGAATGAACATTTCTCTGGGTTTAATTTAAGGTTGTGTTTTCTACAAAATTCAAATATACTCGTAAGGTTTTTGAACATATGCTGTTCAGAACAGCCTATAACAAATAAATCGTCCATGTAAAGAAATGCTTGCGATGGTTCTAGACCAGAAAAAGCAAGTTGCATCATTCTCATAAATGAATTTGGGGCTACTTTTAGACCATAGGGTAATCGCGTGAAGCGATATGAGCCAGTGCTCGTAGAAAATGATGTTATATTTCTAGATTTGTTTTCTAGTTCTATTTGATGGAATCCAGACATAAGGTCTAGACACGAAAAATATTTCGCCCTTCCTAATTGATATAATATTTCTTCTATTCTAGGTAATGGATATTTATCAGCTAGAAGTTTTTTTTATTAATTTGCCGATAATCCACCACTAGACATTATGTGCATACCACACAAGACCATACGATCTGCATGTTATCTAGAGTTCAACCAATATAACGATCTTGCGATCGCTTGGTTTTATCCTAATAAAAGCACACGTCCCTTAAGGTCCGTGTTTTAATTGCATGTATTAGCTCTAGAATTACCACAGTTATCCAAGTAACTGTTAACGATCTAAGGAACCATAACTGATATAATGAGCCTTTTGCGATTTCACTTTTAATTCGTGTGTACTTAGACATGCATGGCTTAATCTTTGAGACAAGCATGTAACTACTGGCAGGATCAACCAGAATAATGTTTTCATTTTTTTGTGATATACATTAAATAAAACCAAGCACATGAGTTCATGTGGAATGGAATTTATATATTTTGGCAATATTTGAATTTGCATATAAATCGCTTTGATTATATGCTGGTACATTGTTGAAATGGTACTCATACAATATTTAATCATATAAGACCATTTCAAAAAATTCACGATAATAATTCGAAACAGAAATGATATATACTAAATAGTATATATCTTGGTTAGTTTCACTATATTATCTTTATTAAGATCAATTTGAAAACAAATATCTCCTATTAAACACTACTTTGAGTATAATGACAACATATAATAATATCATATACAATACTGTACCAAATATTGTATACAATACCGATGGACATCAACTGTCCATCATGTATAGGTTTTCTGCCATGCTTTCCGCAAATCGGGTATTTTTGCCTCTTAACAATAGTTTCTTTTTGTATTTTAATAAAAAATACTATACTATCACTTCAAAATTATTCATATAAATTAAGAAATTTATATATATTCATATAAAATATACAGACATTGCCGGCTAAGTATATTCTCCATATCATATGAAATTAAATTAATAATTTTTCATTATAAATTTATCATATGAAAAATACCATGCACGAGACTACCACTCCCTATATAGGTTTTCTGCCACTCTTTCCGCAAATCTGGTATTTTTACTTGAGAGTGCCTCTTAACAATATGTTCTTTTCGAATTTCAATACAAAATACTATACTATCACTTCAAAATTATTCATATATATTAAGAAATATATATATACTCATGTAAAATATACAGACATTGCCGGCTTAGTATGTTCCCCATATCATATGTAATTAAATGAATTATTTTTCATTACATTCATCATTCATTACATGAAAAATATCATATCAGCTGGTATCTTTGCTTTAATTTCACATATACACGTAATTGATATATTTATATTAAATACATTTTTATATTTTCTATATTTAAAATCGCATTATGATTATGTTATAATGTTATATTATGTTCAAAGTGACCGCCACGATAATTAGATATTGATCTCTAACAACACTGCGCATGTGCCCTGCTGCATATCGATGTTTTCATATCGATATTCTTCTTTTGGCGTCTGTCTCTTGCGTATGTTACTCGGAAGCACATATAATTCTGTATACTGATCTTCTGCTGTCTTACAAATAAAATAACTTTAACAGGTTATGGGCCCAGACACCAATTCACCCAGAAACAGTATAAAACAGAAACAGTGAGAAACAATAAACATTGTTTGGTGCTTAGTGAAAAGCAGTGCTAAAAAAATGGCATAGACTCATTAGTGTATGTGTGTACATAGAAAGGCAAAAGAACAAGTTGAACAAATTCAACGGAGATTCGCATTGTGTTTTTTTGATTAGAATTTTGCAGCGAATCGGACCGTTGCCGTGGTTTAAAGTCCAAAATAAAGCAGTCCCAACGGATCAAGAAACACAAAAGCGAACGGAGATTCAAGTGTGTATACCAAAAAGTGCGTATGCCAAGCCGCACAAAACCGCGAGTGTGTATACCCAAAAGTTTGTATACCAAGGCATAGAAAATCCCGAGTGTATGTGTGTAAATAGCAACTCGGAGGGATACTTAAGAGAAAACGAAAAAACAAAAGAAACACACGGACAACAGTATTGTCGTCGTAGTTTCTTTGTGCATGAGACGATCGACAGTTACAAATTTTGCACTGTGGGACAATAAGTATAAAAAATGAGTGGATATATGAATTTCAATATTGAGAAACTGGACGAAAACAATTATAGCACATGGGAAGTTTTGATGAGAAGTGTTCTCATACAAAATGATTTGTGGCCAAACGTCAGTGGTAAAATTGAGCTTAGTGAAAGTGGAACAAATGAGCAACGTGCAGCTTTTGAACTAAAGGATCAAAAGGCGTTGACGTCAATTTTACTTTGTGTTAAATCGACCCAACTAAACAATATTAACGAGGGGGAACGTTGTGAGTTGCTGCGTACACCGCAACTCTACAGTTATACCCGATACTAAGTCAGTATGGCTCTCCTGCGGCAGACGCCGCTAATATTGAACCACACGACAAAGAGTGCGTGCGAGAGAGACAGAAAATCAGTCTGAGCGTGACGTCGGGCGCTGCGTGGCCACTGCAAATTGATTTCTTGCTTTTGGCTACAAAAATGATCCGATCTGATCCAGATTCAGCAATCTGATAGATATAGTCATTATCTATGATTCTGCGTTGTTAGTTTTCTCGAATGTGCAATATTGTGGATGCAACAGATTTTCGTTTTTTGTGGGGGCGGAAGGGGGTGGGGCGAAATTCTGAGATATACGTTTTATAGTGAGATCTAACAGAAGTGCGGATACCAAATTTGGTTACTCTAGCCTTAATAGTCGCTGAGATTTGTGGATGCCCCAGATTTTCGTCCTTTGCGGGGGCGGAAGGGGGTGTGGCGAAATTTGGACACGAAACGGTCAAGGTCCGATATCACAGGAGTGTGGATACCAAATTTGGTTGCTCTGGCTCTTATAGGTTCTGAGATCCTTGAACTCATATTTTGCAATTGGCAAAGCCGACCCTGAAACCTGTGTGTTAGAGAGAGACAGAGCGAGAAAGAATGAAATTGTTTTCTTGATTCTGGCTATAATAATTATACGATCTGGTTGAGATTTTACACTCTAGAACATATAGTCATTCTCTACGATTCTGCGTTTTTGGTTTTATCGTATCTTTAAAAATGTGGATGCCACAGATTTTCGTCCTTTGTGGAGGCGGAAGTGGGCGGGGCGAAGTTTTGAAATATTTTTGTAGCAGTGACATATCACAGAAGTCTGGATCCAAAACATCGTTGCTCTAGCTCTTATAGTCTTTGAGCACTAGGCGCTGAAGGGGACGGACGGACGGACAGACGGACAGACAGACAGGGCTCAATCGACTCGGCTATTGATGCTGATCAAGAATATATATACTTTATGCGGTCGGAAACGATTCCTTCTGGACGTTACACACATCCACTTTTACCACAAATCTAATATACCCCAATACTCATTTTGAGTATCGGGTATAAAAATCGTCGTCACAGGCATGGCAAAAGATAAATAAAATTCACAGGCCAAGCGGACCAGCAAGGGTAGTGCTTTTAATTAAACAATTGTTGACGTTAAAAATGTCGGATGGTATAAGTGCACAGGAATATTTGCGGAAATTCCAGGTGGTACACGAGGCTTTAGCAGAGGTCAACATAAAGGTTGATGAAAAGATCTTATCAGTTGTGTTGCTAAATGGTTTGCCTAAATCGTATGAAAGTTTTGTTGTTGCGATTTAGACGCGAGATGATTTGCCGAGCTTGAGCATGCTAAAAATACAAATTTCTGAAGAAGCGAATAGGCAGGAAGATAGCATTAGCAAGGAAATTACAAGTAGCGCGGAACTACACGTCAGCTATGACAACAACAATTTTAAGAAAAACTTTAAGAAGGGCAAAAAGTGTTTTAAGTGCGGAAAGGAAGGTCATTTTAAATCGGAATGCCGTGCTAAAAGCAAGCAGGAAGGAGCAAACAACAAGGGCGCAAACAGTAAAAGCGGGGAAAGATTGGGTACAATGCTTTGCGTAACCGAATATGCCAAAGTGGAACCAGAAAAATATGTACCAATCCTAAGTTTAGCTAAGCCAAATGACCAGATGTTAAATGCATGGTGCATAGACAGTGGCGCAACGGCGCATCTATGTTGTGACAAGGAACGCTTTGTGTCGTTCACGGAAGATAATCAAAAAGTATTTTTAGCCGGCGGTAAATCACTTATTGCTGAAGGGCATGGAACTGTTCAAGTAAAGTTCGGTGATAGATCCGTTACGCTGGAAAAGGTTATCTTGGTACCAGATTTGCAGTACAATTTTATATCGGTCACAAAACTATTAAAACATGGAAAAAAAGTTGTGTTTGAGAAAAATCAAGCGATGATTTTTGAAAACGGAAAAATAGTTATAAAGGCACATCTGGAAAATGGATTGTTTATGGTTCAGGACAATCAGGAAAAGTGTATGAACATTGTAAATGTTGAAGCAGATGCATTCAAATGGCACAATAGGTTCGGCCACGTACATTTTGACGCATTAAAGGAAATGGTTAACAAGGAGATGGTAATAGATCTCAAGGGCATATACAAGCCAAAACAAGTGTGTGCAATATGCGCAAAAAGTAAAATTTGCGTGCAACCATTTTTTGACTTGCTCAAACAGGCCAAAGGGCGTTCTAGACTTAATACATACTGATGTATGCGGTCCAATGCAAAAGCAGTCAATGGGAGGCAATCGATATTTCGCCACATTTATTGATGATTGTTCAAGATATGTATCAGTAAGTTTCCTAAAAACCAAAGATCAGGTTTTCGAGGCTTTTAAAGAATTTAAAAGTCAAGTTGAGTGCCAAACTGGGAGAAAAGTCAAGGTTTTACGAAGCGACAATGGCCGAGAATACATATCAAACGTTTTTGATAATTACCTAAACCAAAATGGAATAAAGCGAAACTTAACAGTGCCATATACACCTCAACAAAACGGAGTTGCAGAAAGGGCCAACAGAACATTGGTAGAAATGGCAAGAAGTATGCTGCTGCATGCTGGGTTAAGTGAATGCTATTGGGCAGAAGCGATTCGAACTGCCACGTATTTGCGAAATAGAGTGGCAAGCAGCTGCTTGAGCGGGGTGACACCTTTTGAAATATGGACAGGTAGAAAGCCAGTGGTATCGCATTTAAGAGTTTTTGGCTCAGTAGCGATAGCTCTAGATAAAACAAAGAAATCAAAGTTCGCACAGAAAGGCTTAGAGTATACAATGGTGGGCTACTCGGATACGGCCAAAGCATACCGTTTGGTCAGTAAAGAAACCAAGAAACTCGTAGAGAGTAGGGATGTCATTTTTGTAGAACCTGAAGGGGGCAAACTAGATGCATCGTGTTCCAATGACATGGCATCAATTGAGGTTCAACAAAACCAGGACTCTGAACCCGAAATGGATAGCGAGCAATTTAAAGATCCAGAAAATGAGCCAGAAAATCAGGAGGAGATTAGGTCTAGTAATGACATTCTTGTAATTCCAGAACCAATAAGAGGACCAGGACGCCCAACCATAGTACGGACGGGCAAACCAGGACGACCATGGAAGCAGTATCATATGCTCAATGCGATACTGGCAGCAGACGTACAAGTTCCACAAAACTACGCACAAGCTGAACGGTCTACTGAAGGCGAGATATGGAAAGCATCAATGAAGGACGAGTACGAATCTATCGTGAAGAACGGCACGTGTTCGCTTACTAAATTGCCTAGCGGGAAAAAGTCCATTGGATGCAGATGGGTTTACGCAGTTAAGTCCAATCCGGATGGAAGCGTGAACAGGCTCAAATCACGTCTGTTGGCGAAAGGTTGTAGCCAACGCTACGGGATCGACTACAAGGAAACATTTGCACCAGTTGTACGCCACGCAACTATCAGGTTGATAATTGCACTTGCAGTCGAACATGGTTTCCACCTACATCAAATGGATGTTGTCACGGCGTATCTCAACGGCGAATTGGAAGATGAGGTTTTTATGAGACAACCTGAGGGCTTCATCAGCGAAGTTCACCCAAATCACGTTTTGAGGCTTCACAAAAGTATATATGGCCTAAAACAATCAGGAAGAGTGTGGAACTCTACGTTGGATGCAACGCTGAAACGCATTGGTTTTATACCGACTGTCAACGAACCCTGTCTGTATTGTAAGCCAGGTAAAAATATGTGTCTAATAGCTGTCTACGTAGATGACATTATTTTGGCGTGTAAGGACCTAGATGATATATCTGATATCAAGATAAAGATCGCAGCAGAATTTGATGTGGTTGACATCGGTCCTATGCAATACTTTTTAGGTATTGAGGTGAAACGTGAAGGCAGTACGGGTGCGATTTCAATCAGCCAACGGAAGTATATTAGAGAGTTGCTCGAACAGTACAATTTGAAAGATTGTCAACAGACGTCCACGCCTCTTGAAGCTGGTTACCAGGTGGCATGCAACAAAGAGGACTGCCGCAGGGTTAACTGGAGAGTTATCTTATCTTGCTGTTATGACTCGTCCGGACATTGCGCATTCGGTGAACAAATTAGCACAACGTAACAAGGATCCTCATTCCGAGCATGAAGCGGCAGCCAAGCACATCCTTCGATATTTGGCAAAAACTATCGACTGGGAGATATGCTACACAAAGCAAGGAAAGGTAATTGAGTGTTTTGTTGATGCAGATTGGGCAAGTGATATGACGAACCGAAAGTCATTCACTGGCTATGTATGCATGTTGGCAGGAGGAGCGGTTTCTTGGGAGTCAAGAAAGCAATCGACGGTTGCCCTCAGTTCCACGGAGGCAGAGTACATAGCCTTATCATCTGCAGCAAAAGAGGCGATATACTTTCGCAGCCTACTGATTGACTTGAAGCTGATGTCCAAGGAGTCAGCTATTCAGATGTACGGCGACAACATTGGAGCACAGCAGCTTGCTAGAAACCCCATGTTTCATGCACGTACAAAGCACATCGACGTCAAGATACATCATATTCGAGAGGTTCTCAAGAGAGGTGAAGTCAACATTGCGTATCTGCCAACCGATGAGATGATAGCAGATGTCCTCACAAAGAACTTAGCCAAGGTTAAGCACCATAAATTTGTATTCGCATTTGGTTTAAAAGATCGTTTATAAGTGCTTGACATGTTATTGGATATTAGTTAAGTATATTTAAAGTTTGTAAACATGCGTTGTGTTGAGGAGGAGTGTTCAAAGTGACCGCCACGATAATTAGATATTGATCTCTAACAACACTGCGCATGTGCCCTGTTGTCATATCATATCATATCATATGTTCTCATATCGATGTTCTCATATCGATATTTTTCTTTTGGCGTCTGTCTCTTGCGTATGTTACTCGGAAGCACATATAATTCTGTATACTGATCTTCTGCTGTCTTGCAAATAAAATAACTTTAATAAAAAATATACATATATTTTTGTAAATATGTATATAAAATATATCTTAATATTTTCTCTATTAAAAATCAAATCATGCTCATGTTATAATTTTTAGGATATGGGGAAACATTCCCCATATCCATAATATTGTCATTTTATATACCAAACTATTAAATTCTTGCTTTTATATCACATATCATTAAATTCCAATATTAGAAATACTTCAATGTTCCAAATACGATCACTCCAAGCTATTTGCATTCATATTATTTAATATATATGTATATACATTCACATTTGCACATATGCATATATCTATGTTTCGTATGTTCATATAATACAATTTTTATAAGTATCATTTCATATGTAATTAAGTATAACAAACTTAAAATATATAATTATATTCATATTCAAGCCAACGTAAATTATATAGGATAAATAATTTATCTATATTTATATAAAATATATTCTTTTTAATATATATAGTTAAATATCCGCAACTCGAAATTTAGTTTTTAAAAAAGATTTTATTTTTAGTACTTAATTTCTTTATGTCACAAGATTGGTTGAATTCCCCGACTTAACATTACGTCTGCTTGTCTCAAACGGAACTGATCTCTTTGCTGCTGGCTAGTTTCCATGAGCCCTTCTCTTGGAACTCCCGACTCTGGCTTCGGGCGTTGCTTTCCTCGGCTGCATCTTCGTGTCGGTGGCGTACGTGCCTGGATCGATATTTGGGGATGCGTCGGCTTTGATGAAAGGCATCCACTGCTGGCGATCGGTGTTGCATTACATGACGGAGCTAGGAATGTGATACTCCTTGGTTTTATGTCTAGCTTTGATTGGTCCTCATGAGTGGCGTGATTCTAAAGAATCGATTTCTCGAGAGTGGCGTGATTCTAGTGTTGATGAAACTATGTGGTCCATTGTTTATATTATGGGGGGCCCTAGCTTGGAGTATGGGAAGAAACAGTTATTGATTCTTGAGTGGGGTCCTGTTACTTGTGTGGATGGGGTGGATGAATTGTACATAAACATAATGTGTATGGGATGTGGGGAATTATGGATATGTCACTCCCCCAACGTTTGTTATTAGCCTGTCCCTATCCGATTACCCTCGGGTATAGTGACGGGGTGTCAAGTGCGGTGGCTGAGGTTGGTTCCTCTTCTGCTTCTATTATAGGGTTAATACATTTAACCGTGACTCTTTTAGAAGTTTTCTTAAATTTAACAGCTACATAACTTAGTAGTACTAATATAATTATGACAAATGAAATTAGTAGACTTATTTGTAATAGGTTACTATATTTGGTGTATTGCATAATTATTTCATTAGTTTGGACATACGACAGTGGGTTTATTTTAGTTATGTTGTTGTTGACATAAACATTCTGGGCAAAATCTAACATTGTGTTTGATATTGTAAATTCATTTAATTGGATTGAACAGTTGTAGATTTTTATAATGGTATTTCCTTCCGCTATGATTTCTTGGTTTACACAATTTTGGTTTAGCGTTGTTTTTGGAAGATTCCATGTGATTAGTATATTGGGTTCAATAAAGTTTATTTGAAAGTTTTGAAAAGTTTTGGAATATGGACATTTAGTGGGAATTTGCATTAAAATTCCTTTTATACAATTGTCATTGGTTTTCAATCTAGTTTCTTTAACAAATACTTCTTCATTTTTTATGTAGTACTTGTCGTATGTCATATCTGTTAACATGTTATTTAATTCGTCTGGATACGGAACGATTTTATAGATTGGTGCTTTTGTAATGTCTTTGGGAATGTTGGAAATTATTAGAATTTCGTTGGTATCGGATTTTAGCCATGGAGGTTTTTATATTTAGTATTTTCTCAGAATTTATTTGTTCCAGGTAGTCTTGTTTTAATAATTTTGGATTAAATATACCGAGCCTAGTTAATTGCATACCTAGTTCTATATCTTCGATATATTCTGTGAAATGTTGTAGATTGAATATCAAAATTTCTATTTGTTGATTCCTGTCTTTTTCTTCATTTAGTTTGTTTATAACGTTTATTCCGCTATTAACTGCATCTATTACCAAAATTTGTTCATTCATTTGAATGCTATGGCTGGCTAAATTTTCTATTTTTTGTTCCAAATCGACTTTATCTTCCTGATCTAGTGTTCCAAAGAGATATTTGTAGGCTGTTCCTACTATATTGATTAGTCCTCTTTTATTTCTTTTGGTTACTTTTAGCCCGTTCATTTCTCTTTGCAATTTGTCTACTAGATATTTTATTTGGATTATGTCCTGGAATTTAGTGGCTTGCATTAATAAATTTTGGTATAGTTCTTCGGTTTTAGTTACATTAACAGTTAGATAATGGTATTCGTAATTGATAGGTATGTTAATCGATCCAGTTTTGAATATCATATATCCGTTTTGGGATTTTATAGGATTTATTTCTATGTTTTGGCCCTGTGTCATTACGATGGTAATTATGAGGAAGATGAGGATTTTAATTGTGTTGAAGTTCGCCGATTCCATTAACTTCCTCGGTTTCTCTGGAATTATTATATTTGCTTCTATTAGATTTCTTCTTTTTCTTGAATTTTGATTTATAATGAGTTATTTTCCTACCCCTATTCTTTTCTTCATAATGTTTTTCGTCTACCTGTCTAATTTCGCCCGTCCTTTTGAAAGGATTTGTTACCTTAGACTTAACTAGAGGTGATAGTTTATAGCGGGTATCTACTTCATACTCTATGCGGTTTTTATTTAATTGAGTGATTTTATTCACTTTATTTAGTTGGGTGTCATAATCAGGTGAGCCTGCATAAATGAATATATATCAGCTGGTGTCCTATTTGTGGTATTATGTTTGGTTTTATGATTATAAGTATAAAGAATTAATTCAAACTTCGTGAATCTATCTTCTGGGTTATCCTCGCTAGATATTATTCTTAATTTTTCATTTACTGTTTTATGAAATCTTTCTACGTCAGATATTCCATTTTTGCTGGAAGTGATCTCTATTTTGACGTTTTCCGTATTCAGCCATGCTTGCAATGCTGTGCACATAAAAGCTGAATCTTTATCGGCTTTGATTTCAATTGGTTTGCCCATCTCGTTAAAAACTTTCATGATGGCTCTTTTTGCTTCTAACCAGTCACGACTTTTTACTTCTACAAGAGTGGCAAACTTCGAGTATACGTCAATACATCATAGGAACTGTTGGTTACCAACCATATAGAAATCTATGACGTATTTCTCTCTGATGTTCAGTATTTCCGGTGTAGTTTCGAATGCCAACTTCGTATTTCTATGCTCTGTTTTGGCAATATTACAAGTAGGACATTCGTTCATGATGTTTTGGATTAGTTTTTGATAATCCGGGTGTTCGGAGCAGAACCCAGCCGATTAGCTGCTTGCCAAATAGCACCTAATTCTTGGCCCTCAGCCGCTTATTTTGTTTGTTACTTATGTCTATGTCACTCATTTGTTTGTTAAAGCTTTGCGCTTGCTTGCCCTGCTAAACGCTCTCTGCCAGCTCGCTCTTCGCTATCTCCGCTTTGCGTCTGCCTACCGACGTCGGCCGAGCGAAGCTGCGCTTAGCGATCGGAGCGGCAATGTAAAGGGCAGGCAAGCCACACTTGCAATTTGGATGTCACGCATTAAAGAACATATCGTAATTTTATTTCTGCGCCGAGTTTTATTTAATTCGAAATAATTAGTCGGCCGATTGGGGATAAAAAACATTATCTCCACATAAAATTTGGTGACCCCGACGTGATCTCTGAGTTGCAGTGTCAATTTATAATCATTCGCGATCGACATTCGTTAGCCCTAGCAAATTTTCGGCGGTTAAGCACAATTCGGTGCTAAAACACACTTACATACACCTACATACACGCATTGCTGGCTATTAATTTCTCTGTCGCGACAATTCGGTCAGTGCAGTGCGGTAGGCAGTGCGGTAGGCAGTGCAGCGAACTCACTAATACACACAAGCGGAGTACAAAGCGGAATCGGACAGCTCGCACAGCCGCACAGCTAAAGGCATTAGCTGTAATCCCTTTGCTTTGGGTTCCCACGTTTATACGTATACAGGGTGTCTTTTTCGGTCGTGCTGAGTGACTCTTTTAAAACCTCAACATGGCAGCACCTGAGCCTACCAATGTCGCGAACGCAGCAATGCCGAGGGATGTAGATTTCTACAAGCACAAGGCCGAGTCCATCGCGCGTCCATCCTCAACTAAAGGCCATGGATCGCTTTCTCACCAAGGACGAGCTTGCCGAGTTAGATGAGGCAGAACTTCAAGCTCGCTTAGAGCAAATCGAGCGAATGAATGCGGATTTCGATGCCGCTCAAACGAGCCTTGAAAGGCTGGATTTCCTGCAGTTAGCCCATGATGCCCGGCTGGACTTTTCGAATGTTTATATCAAGGTTAGGTCCAGGCTGTCGCGGGAGTTGATGGCTGCTCGCACGGTAAATGTTGCCAATTCAACGGCTCGGCATACTCTCGAGGGGAATTCGTCGTTGTTCGCCTATAATAGTATAGGCCGTTCTCGAATGCCCGAGTTGCAGCTTCCGCGATTCGGGGGAAAGGACCATCGTATACCAATCATCAAAAAATTCCAATATCTTCGTGGATGTCTAGATGGTGCTGCGCTGGATACGATTCGTTCCTTGGAACTTTCTGAGGAGAATTACGACAAGGCGTTGAATTTGCTAATGTTGCGATTCGATAATAAACTGTTACATTTTCAGGCACACGTCAAGGCTATTTTCGGGCTGCAAGGGGTGGAGAAGGGCTCAGCTATCGGCCTGCGCGCGCTCAGCGACAAAATCAATTCGCACTTGCGTGCACTTCAGACCTTGGCGACCCCGCAGGAGATTTCGGATGGGTTGCTGATCTTCATCATAGGCACGAAACTGGACCACAAAACAAAGGAGAAATGGGAAGAGAACTTGCCGACGTCAGGATTGCCTCGGTGGTCAAGCATGGCCTCATTTTTGGAAGCGAGATGTCGGATGCTGGAGAATTTGGGATCAGCCATGGCAACAAGTCCTAGTCAACAGGTGGGAGAAGACAATCCTGTCACCCTTATCACCTCCAGTAACGACCATCCTAACCCCATATGTAACCATTGCAATTCCTCCGAGCATTACATATCTAGATGTCAGGCATTCCTGAATCTCTCTGCGTTTGAACGATACAAAGAAGCAAAGAAGAGCCGCTTGTGTTTGAACTGCCTCAACAAAGGCCATGAATTGCAGAGGTGCAGGTCAGGACTTTGCAGGCATTGCCAGGCCAAACATCACACGCTACTCCACATTCCATCGGGAACTGGTGCTTCATCTTCCTCTTCACCGGCCGAGGAATCGATCCAGCAAGAGGCCGCGACTGTGCTTCTAGCAAGCGGGTGTTCTAGCCCTCCCCCCTCGATCCAGAAATCTCAGCCTAGCCAGAACGTGCTGCTACCTACTGCCCTCGTCCATGTAACAGATCGTTATGGAGCACTTATCCCATGTCGTGCCATTTTGGATTCTGCATTACAGGCAAACTTTGTAACATCTAGACTTGCTGATCAGTTGCAGTTGGATCATCGCTCGTCTTATGTTCACATCTCTGGAATCGGAGATTCTATTCTACCTTCGAGCAAGTCTGTACATATAGTTGTACAATCCCAGGACGCAAGCTATCGAGCTTCCTTCGCTGCAATTGTCACCAACTCAATTGCGGAAATGCAGCCTAACTTCGGCGTAGACGCAAAGGATTGGCCAATGCCGAATAATCTAAAACTAGCTGATCCTAATTTCTCCAAGCCACAACGTATCGATCTGTTGATAGGTTCTGGTTTGTTCTTCGATTTAATGTGCGTCGGACAGATTCGACTATCAGCCCAATTGCCAATCAATTAAGATTGGAACACTTAAACGACGAAGAGAGGGAAGAGTTAAAGAAGGTCTTATATGAGTTTAAGGATGTGCAGTACAGAGAAGGTGACAATTTGACTTTCACAAGTACAATCAAGCACGAGATCAAAACTCAACATGAAGACCCGGTCTACAGACGACCATACAAATATGCCCAGATACATGATCAGGAGGTAAACCAGCAAATCAAAGATATGATCAGGCAGGGAATAATTCGAAAGTCGAATTCTCCTTACTGCTCGCCCATATCTATGATTCCGAAGAAGATGGATGCTTCAGGAAAGCAAAAATATCGAATGGTAGTAGACTATAGAAGTCTAAATGAAATAACAGTTAAGGACAAATTCCCAACTCCACGAATGGATGAAATCCTAGACAAACTAGGTAAATGTAAGTATTTTACGACAATCGATTTAGCAAAAGGTTTCCATCAAATACCCATGGAACCTAGCTCAATCCCCAAAACTGCGTTCTCCACTAAGCATGGACATTACGAGTTCACTCGTATGCCCTTTGGGCTAACCACTGCCCCAGCTACCTTCCAAAGATGTATGAACAATCTGCTAGAAGAGTTAATCTTCAAAAATTGCTTTGTATACTTAGATGACATCATTATATTTTCCACTTCATTGGAAGAACACTTGTTGTCACTAAGGAGAGTATTTAGAAAGTTGAGAGACGCCAACTTGAAGCTACAAATGGATAAATGTGAATTCATGAAAAAGGAAACTGAATTCCTAGGTCATGAAGGAATAGTACCAAATCCAGGCAAAATCTCTGCCATTGTCAAATTTCCAATACCAGAAACGACTAAACAAATAAAGTCATTCTTAGGTCTGTACGGGTTCTACGGGAAATTCATTCCTAATTTTGCAAACATAGCAAAACCCATGACACTCAAACTAAAGAAAGGAGCTGTCATAGACCCCAAGGAAGAAAAGTACGTCGAGGCATTTGAGAGACTAAAAGTACTCATCACCTCAGACCCTATCCTTGCGTTCCCAGACTTTGACAAAATGTTCACGGTAACAACCGACGCTAGTAACATAGCATTGGGAGCGGTTTTGTCACAAGAACACAAACCGATCTGCTACGCTAGCAGAACCCTAAATGAACATGAAATAAACTATTCAGCCATCGAAAAGGAATTATTAGCGATCGTATGGGCAACCAAGTATTTCCGTTCATACCTGTTCGGTAGAACATTCGAGATACAAAGCGATCATAAACCCTTGATTTGGTTGAACAACCTCAAGGAGCCAAATATGAAATTACAAAGGTGGAAAATAAAACTGAATGAGTTTGATTTTAAAATGAAATATCTACCAGGCAAAGAAAATCATGTAGCTGATGCCTTATCAAGGGTAAAGATTAATGAAAATCTCCTTGGAGAAGCTTCCAATAGCGTTGGTGCAACTGTACATAGCGCACAGGAAGACAATCTAAATCACATTGCTATCACGGAAAGACCAATTAACTATTACAATCGACCAATTGAGCTAATAAAAGGCAATGAAGATAAGGTAGAAACAATTCGTTATTTTCACAAGCTAATCATCAAGATCACGTATAAGGAAATGACTAACACCTTAGCGAAGGATATAATAAAGGAATATCTATGCACCAAAAAGAGCGCATTATATATCCATAACGAAATAGATTTTCCTCCATTCCAAAAAGCCTATTTAGAAATCATTAATTCTAACAATATAACCAAAGCTATTAAATCAAGCACAAAACTCCTAGATATTCAGAATTACGCTGAATTTAAAGAAACCATATTAAAGAATCATAAAGGCTTACTCCATCCAGGGATAGAGAAAACCGTCAATTGGTTTAGGGGAAAATACTATTACCCGGAGATAATGTTTTTTATCCCCAATCGGCCGACTAATTATTTCGAATTTAATAAAACTCGGCGCAGAAATAAAATTACGATATGTTCTTTAATGCGTGACATCAAAATTGCAAGTGTGGCTTGCCTGCTCTTTACATTGCCGCTCCGATCGCTAAGCGCAGCTTCGCTCGTCCGACGTCGGTAGGCATACGCAAAGCGGAGATAGCGAAGAGCGAGCTGGCAGAGAGCGTTTAGCAGGGCAAGCAAGCGCAAAGCTTTAACAAACAAATGAGTGACATAGACATAAGTAACAAACAAAATAAGCGGCTGAGGGCCAAGAATTAGGTGCTATTTGGCAAGCAGCTAATCGGCTGGGTTCTGCTCCGAACATTCACCCCCCGTTGGAAGGCAAAGGCTTTCAACAGATCCATCCTGAAGGGGCAGAACCGCTATTTTTCCAACGGCCCTCTTGAAGATGCTTGCTTGGGCGCAGCTGGCGGCTACGCTGGGATGATCGTCGAACGCAGCAATCGGCGCTTCTTTACGAAGGCGGCTTGTCGTGATTACGTCTTGATCATCGGGAACCTCTGTAATTGCATAGAATGGCAGGAAATTTGGCAATGTAGAAATTGTTGAAAGTTGAATTTCATTTAGCGTGAATATGTAGGTTTTTAATATATGGAAAAGTTCGCGCTGCAGTTCCTGATTCTCCGATCGCAGTTTTTCCACTTGCACCTGGCACTCGAGCAGCTGCTTCCTGCATTGCCGCTCTAAGTTTTGGTACTCCAGCGTTGTGGGTCGAAAATAGTCAATAGAGATGCACGAGGAATTTTCAAAAGCGGCTAAAGCTGCACGCTTATTTTCCGAGCTATCAATGCTTCCTGATACTATCCAACCAAGTTTAGTCTCCTGCAATGTTGGCAATTGGGCTGATAGTCGAATCTGTCCGACGCACATTAAATCGAAGAACAAACCAGAACCTATCAACAGATCGATACGTTGTGGCTTGGAGAAATTAGGATCAGCTAGTTTTAGATTATTCGGCATTGGCCAATCCTTTGCGTCTACGCCGAAGTTAGGCTGCATTTCCGCAATTGAGTTGGTGACAATTGCAGCGAAGGAAGCTCGATAGCTTGCGTCCTGGGATTGTACAACTATATGTACAGACTTGCTCGAAGGTAGAATAGAATTCCCTTAATTCACTGTCTAGAGCGGAAGCGAAGTATTGATCTCCCTCTGGAGATGGGTCAAGGCACTTAGGTGCGATCTTCTCTTCTTTTGTAGAGGGATCAGTGAACTTCTGTGCGGTCTTGCCGGCTTCAATAGCTTCTCCACTCTGAATGATTGGGTACGACCTAGCTCCTAGTGTTACAGTGTCATTTCTGTAATCGATGACGTCTTTACTTGCCATCAAGTATTCTCTTCCTCATAAAATATCATAATTTTCGGAAAAGTTATGTATGTAGAACTTTTGTTCGGACGGACATGTTTTGTTCGCATTCCTCATTATACTCTTAGTTAAACGGACAGGTCCATTGATGGTATGGACCGTAAGGTTATCGTCTTTTATCTCGGAATCTGTATAATTTTCTTTCATGATGTTGATCGATGATCCCGAGTCAGCGATACACCTTAATATTCTTTTATTAATGGTAATGTTTATATAGGGTCCTCCTCGGTTTCTTCCGAGGCGGCTTGATGCAAATTTACGTCCATCTTCGTTTGGCCACTCTGGCTCTCCCTCCCTCTTTTAGTAGGTTGGTTGGGTCCACTCTCACTAGCTTGGTTTTGAGATATTTGCTGATTGAATGGATTCTGAGCCCTACCTTGATTCAAGGAATTTTTGAACTCATTGTATAATCCAGGATTTTGGGAATTTTTGATTTGTTCGATTAGTCTGACCTGTTCCAGATGAACTCTGAGTTTGATTGTGATAGTTAGTAGTATTATAATTTGGATAATAGTTTCCAACATTCTTTCGATTTGATTGAGACGATTTCGATTGATCTTTATTTGTACCTGAATCTGTTGTACTAGCTTCGTACAATCCTTCTTCTTGTGCTGCCTTCTTAAGATTAGACAATGTGGTAATATCTTTTCTTGCTAAGGTCATGAACATTCTGTCAGGAAGTTTTCGAGTAATGACATCTTTAATTGTGTTGTTCAAAGCGTTTTTATAAATGACATTATTTTCTGGTATGTTTTCTAAGTTTAGCTTATTGTTTATTAATAATGCTTTTATCTCTAATTCTTCTATAAACTGACGAAGACTGCCGTTGAATCTGGTGGTGTATAGTTGTCGTAGGAGTTCTTCATATGGTGTGTGATTTTTGAGCTCGTTGATCAGCGCCGTCTTCAGTTCGAGCCACGTGTTGGGTTGTATCATTTGCGATATGCGTTGTGCCTCTCCTGACAGTTGGATCTCGGTCGCTCCACATAGGATCCTTTGTTGGCAAAGATCTTCAGTTGGATATAATCCGCATACATATTCGATTCGTTTGATAAATGAGCTTAGCTGTCCAGATGAACCGTCATAGGCAGGTATTTGTCTGATCGACAGCAGTGCCTGGTTCAAGTGGATTTCGCTCAATGATAGTGGTGGTAACGCCATGTTGTTGGTGTTGATTGGGTTTTGTTTTGTTTTCAGTAGTTTTTAACTTTATTTTGGTTCACTTGTAAGTTTTTTCATTTTGTATTTAGTGTTTCACTGTTCTTGGTGGATCACTATCTCCGCTTACTTCAGTTCACTTAATTTTAGTTTTGCAAATCGTATGTGCTCGTAACACATAGGTTCTTTGGCGGATTTCACAATTTTATTAACGATTCCGGGATTACGTGATCACAGTAATTAGAAATTACACAAGCTGACCATTACCGAAATATAGGAGTTAATTTTAAGCGAAATCCTACCGACTGCGCCAGTTAAATATCCGCAACTCAAAATTTAGTTTTTAAAAAAGATTTTATTTTTAGTACTTAATTTCTTTATGTCACAAGATTGGTTGAATTCCCCGACTTAACTTTACGTCTGCTTGTCTCAAACGGAACTGATCTCTTTGCTGCTGGCTAGTTTCCATGAGCCCTTCTCTTGGAACTCCCGACTCTGGCTTCGGGCGTTGCTTTCCTCGGCTGCATCTTCGTGTCGGTGGCGTACGTGCCTGGATCGATATTTGGGGATGCGTCGGCTTTGATGAAAGGCATCCACTGCTGGCGATCGGTGTTGCATTACATGACGGAGCTAGGAATGTGATACTCCTTGGTTTTATGTCTAGCTTTGATTGGTCCTCATGAGTGGCGTGATTCTAAAGAATCGATTTCTCGAGAGTGGCGTGATTCTAATGTTGATGAAACAATGTGGTCCATTGTTTATATTATGGGGGGCCCTAGCTTGGAGTATGGGAAGAAACAGTTATTGATTCTTGAGTGGGGTCCTGTTACTTGTGTGGATAGGGTGGATGAATTGTACATAAACATAATGTGTATGGGATGTGGGGAATTATGGATATGTCACTATATATATATATATGACCATTTATAGGTATATTCATATAAATATATAAAAATAATTTTCATATACAAAGAATAAATTTATATATCGAATCATCAAGCAAAGGATAAGCTTCAGTGGATCGCAGTATGGCAGCTGCTCAACCACTTACAACACCTTGCCTGTTACAAAAGTCGTTTACAATTGATTCTAGACTTTGTCATTGTGTTAAATAATGTTTTTATATACAACCAGCGCGGTATCAGGTGATCGATGATCCTCCCAATTTAGTATGTTACAAATTACATTGGCATCACATCCATTGTCGTTTATACAATAAATTATAAACTTTTAATTGTTTAGAAGCCATACAATGCAAATTGCCCCTTATTTATCATTGCAGTCCAGCACGGATACGACCTTAGAGGCGTTCAGGCATAATCCAACGGACGTAGCGTCATACCACTGTTTGCTCGAACAAGTATTGTGCCATTGGTCCGTACCTGCGGTTCCTCTCGTACTACGCAGGAATGCTGTCGCAACAACGTTTTGTCATTAGTAGGGTAAAACTAACATGTCTCCCGACGGTCTAAGCCCAGCTCACGTTCCCTTGCATGGGTGAACAATCCAACGCTTGGTGAATTTTGCTTCACAATGATAGGAAGAGCCGACATCGAAGGATCAACGAGGGGGAACGTTGTGAGTTGCTGCGGACACCGCAACTCTACGGTTATACCCGATACTAAGTCAGTATGGCTCTCCTCCGGCAGACGCCGCTAATATTAAACGACACGACAAAGAGTGCGTGCGAGAGAGACAGAAAATCAGTCTGAGCGTGACGTCGGGCGCTGCGTAACCACTGCAAATTGATTTGTTCCTATTGGCTATAAAAATGATCTGATCTGATCCAGATTCAGCAATCTGATAGATATGGTCATTATCTATGATTCTGCGTTTTTAGTTTTCTCGAATGTGCAATATTGTGGATGCAACAGATTTTCGTGCTTTGTGTGGGCGGAAGAAGGTGGGGCGAAATTTTGAGATACACGTTTTATAGTAAGATCTAACAGAAGTGCGGATACCAAATTTGGTTACTCTAGCCTTAATAGTCTCTGAGATTTTTGAATATCCTCAGATTTTCGTCCTTTGCGGGGGCGGAAGGGGGTGTGGCGAAATTTTGAAACAAACTCGTCTCGGTCCGATATATTAGGAGTGTGGATACCAAATTTGGTTGCTCTAGCTTTTATAGTCTCTGATATCTAGGCGCTAATGTTTTACTCTAAGCAAAGCCGCCTATGCTACGTGTGTGTTAGAGAGACACAGGGCGAGAAAAAATTAAATTGTTTTCTTGATGCTGGCTATAATAATAATACGATCCAATTCAGATTCCGCAGTCTTAAAGATATGGTCATTCTCTACAATTCTACGTTTTTGGTTTTCTCATATCTTTAAAATTGTGAATGCCACAGATTTTCGTCCTTTGTGGGAGCGGAAGTGGGCGAGGCGAAGTTTTGAAATATTTTTGTAGCAGTGACATATCACAGAAGTCTGGATCCAAAACATCGTTGCTCTAGCTCTTATAGTCTTCGAGCACTGAAGGGGACGGACGGACGGACGGACGGACGGACGGACGGACGGACAGACGGACAGACAGACAGGGCTCAATCGACTCGGCTATTGATGCTGATCAAGAATATATATACTTTATGGGGTCGGTAACGATTCCTTCTGGACGTTACACACATCCACTTTTACCACAAATCTAATATACCCCAATACTCATTTTGAGTATCGGGTATAAAAAGCGACGTCGCTATGAACGCTTGGCCGCCACAAGCCAGTTATCCCTATGGTAACTTTTCTGACACCTCTTGTTAAAAACTCTTTAAACCAAAAGTATCGATAGGCCGAGCTTTTGCTGTCCCTGTGTGTACTGAACACCGAGATCAAGTCAGCATTTGCCCTTTTGCTCTATGTGTGGTTTCTGTCCGCACTGAGCTGGCCTTGGGATACCTCCGTTATTATTTGAGTTATGTACCGCCCCAGGCAAACTACCTACCTGGCAATGTCCTTGAATTGGATCATACCTGAGTAATTGGAGTAATACCAAATTTTCAAATTGAAAATACATATACATATGCATTTTCTCATTAAAGAATTTGTTTGCGATTATATAACAAACTCGTGATACTTTGATCAAGAAGCTTGCATCAAAACCCAATACCATAAGATATAATAAATATATCCGTAAGGAAACAATAAGAGTAGTGTATTTCATTGTCGAAACATTGTCCAAACCGAAATCTAATATCTCCCACTTATGCTACACATCTTATGTCTCCTTACACTGCCAGATTAGAGTCAAGCTCAAAAGGGTCTTCTTTCCCCGCTAATTATATATATATATATAACAAACTCGTGATACTTTGATCAAGAAGCTTGCATCAAAACCCAATACCATAAGATATAATAAATATATCCGTAAGGAAACAATAAGAGTAGTGTATTTCATTGTCGAAACATTGTCCAAACCGAAATCTAATATCTCCCACTTATGCTACACATCTTATGTCTCCTTACACTGCCAGATTAGAGTCAAGCTCAAAAGGGTCTTCTTACCCCCGCTAATTATTCCAAGCCCGTTCCCTTGGCTGTGGTTTCGCTAGATAGTAGATAGGGACAGTAGGAATCTCTTTAATCCATTCATTTTCATCCATTTTCATCCAGGCATTTGGCTCCCGTTGACCCGCGCTTACTTGAATTTCTTCACTTTGACACTCAGAGCACTGGGCAGAAATCACATTGTGTCAACACCCGCTAGGGCCATTACAATGCTTTGTTTTAATTAGACAGTCGGATTCCCCAAGTCCGTGCCAGTTCTGAATTGATTGTTAATTGATAATCGTTATAATTAATAAGAACTATCTGGTTTAACCCAATAAGTATTCTTAAAAATTTTAGCAAGAAAGTTCCACAATTGGCTACGTAACTAAACTATCCGGGGAACAAGTAACTACCATAAATGATAGAAACTCTATTTACCCAGAACGAGCACATAAACCATGTTATTGTTTCCCAATCAAGCCCGACTATCTCAATCTTCAGAGCCAATCCTTATCCCGAAGTTACGGATTTGCCGACTTCCCTTACCTACATTATTCTATCGACTAGAGACTCTTCACCTTGGAAACCAGCTGCGGATATTGGTACGGCCTGTTGAGAAGTTTGCGTTTCCCCACCATAAATTTTCAAGGTCCGAGGAGAAAATATCGACACAACAGTAGCCTATCTACCATATCTCTCTGCGAAAGACTTCCATGGTAGTACGGCTATAAAACAGAAAAGAAAACTCTTCCGATATCTCTCGACGGCTTCTTTATGGTCGTTCCTGTTGCCAGGAAGATTACTAGGCCCATATTTAATAACAAACGAATACTCAACAGGTTACGGAATTGGAACCGTATTCCCTTTCGTTCAAAATTATGCAAGTATTTAAAAATCATAAAAGATTTGACAATATTACTCACTGATTTTTTACTTGAAAATTTTCGGCTTTCGCCTTGAACTTAGGACCGACTAACTCGTGATCAACCACTGTTCTCACGAAACCCTTCTCCACTTCAGTCCTCCAAGGTCTCATTCGATTATTTGCTACTACCACCAAGATCTGTGCCAATGGCAGCTCCATGAAGGCTTACGGCAAACACTTCTACGCATACCATTGTACCTTCCTACTCACTAAAATTTCAAAATTTATATCACAAGTGATATAAATCATCTACTTTACCGGTAATGTATAGGTATACAACTTAAGCGCCATACATTTTAAGGGCTAGTTGCTTCGGCAGGTGAGTTGTTACACACTCCTTAGCGGATTTCGACTTCCATGATCACCGTCCCGCTGTTTTGCATGAGTTGTTAATTTGGGCACCGTAACATTACGTTTGGTTCATCCCACAGCGCCAGTTCTGCTTACCAAAAGTGGCCCACTGGGCACATTATATCATAGCCTTAAACTTCATATCAAGAAAGTTAAGGTTCTTACCCATTTAAAGTTTGAGAATAGGTTAAGATCGTTTCGACCCTAAGGCCTCTAATCATTCGCTTTACCAGATAAGATTATTTTATATAACATTAAAATGCACCAGCTATCCTGAGGGAAACTTCGGAAGGTACCAGCTACTAGATGGTTCGATTGGTCTTTCGCCTTATACTCAATTCTGACAATCGATTTGCACGTCAGAACTGTTTCGGTCTTCCATCAGGGTTTCCCCTGACTTCAACCTGATCAATTATATTTCACCATCTTTCGGGTCACAGCATATATGCTCAAGGTACGTTCTAGTTAGAGGCATAATTAATATAAATATTATTATGCATAACTATATAGAACGCCCCGCGATTGTGTTAATTATCTATAAATAGTTAAAAAACTAATCCCATTATTAGTCAAGTTAATTACGCTATTAGGTTTATCTCCCAATAACTTGCACATATGTTAGACTTCTTGGTCCGCGTTTCAAGACGGGTCCCGAATGTATCCTGAATCTTTCGCATTGTTAATCATACAAATGCATATAATAAACACAAAAATCGATGATAATTATGCCATTATATAATTTCGAAATATTAACGCACTGTATTAAATTGAATTTATCAACACTATCAAATTAATGACATTTATTCTATGTTAAAATGCAAGCATAATAATTTGAATAAACTATAAGTCATATTTTATGATAAATTTGTTATATGCTAATAGATTACAATGTCCTTATATGGAAAAAATGCACACTATTATTATAATATTTTTAAAATATTACAACTTTAATGATGAATTTTCCATAACGGATATTCAGGTTCATCGGGCTTAACCTCTAAGCAGTTTCACGTACTGTTTAACTCTCTATTCAGAGTTCTTTTCAACTTTCCCTCACGGTACTTGTTTACTATCGGTCTCATGGTTATATTTAGTTTTAGATGGAGTTTACCACCCACTTAGTGCTGCACTATCAAGCAACACGACTCTTTGGAAACATCATCTAGTAATCATTAACGTTATACGGGCCTGGCACCCTCTATGGGTAAATGGCCTCATTTAAGAAGGACTTAAATCGTTAATTTCTCATACTAGAATATTGACGCTCCATACACTGCATCTCACGTTTGCCATATAGACAAAGTGACTTAGAGCTGAACTGATTTCTTTTCGCTCGCCGCTACTAAGAAAATCCTGGTTAGTTTCTTTTCCTCCCCTAATTAATATGCTTAAATTCAGGGGGTAGTCCCATATGAGTTGAGGTTGTATATACGTATATGATAATTACACTATATTATTATATTGATTAATGAAAACATCTTTGGCAAATGCTTTCGCTTAAGTTAGTCTTACGACGGTCCGAGAATTTCACCTCTCGCGTCGTAATACTAATGCCCCCAAAATGCTTCTATTAATCATTACCTCTTGATCTGAAAACCAATGAAAGCAGAACAGAGGTTTTATTTCATTATCCCATGCACAGAATATTCAGGCATTTGAAGCCTGCTTTAAGCACTCTAATTTGTTCAAAGTAATTGTACCGGCCCACAATAACACTCGATGAAGAGCACTAATGCAGGTTTTTAAAAAGGAGGAATATATAAAAAAATACAAGTACTTAATTATACATAAGAACTCCACCGGTAATACGCTTACATACATAAAGGTATAGTACCAACTACAATTGTAAGGTATACCACCCGTATGAAGCACAAGTTCAACTACGAACGTTTTAACCGCAACAGTTTTAATATACGCTATTGGAGCTGGAATTACCGCGGCTGCTGGCACCAGACTTGCCCTTCAATTGGTCCTTGTTAAAGGATTTAAAGTGTACTCATTCCAATTACAGGGCCTCTGATATGAGTCCTGTATTGTTATTTTTCGTCACTACCTCCACGAGCTGGGAGTGGGTAATTTACGCGCCTGCTGCCTTCCTTAGATGTGGTAGCCGTTTCTCAGGCTCCCTCTCCGGAATCGAACCCTGATTCCCCGTTACCCGTTGCAACCATGGTAGTCCTAGACACTACCATCAAAAGTTGATAGGGCAGACATTTGAAAGATCTGTCGTCGGTACAAGACCATACGATCTGCATGTTATCTAGAGTTCACCAATGTAACGATCTTGCGATCGCTTGGTTTTAGCCTAATAAAAGCACACGTCCCATAAGGTCCGTTTTTTAATTGCATGTATTAGCTCTAGAATTACCACAGTTATCCAAGTAACTTAACGATCTAAGGAACCATAACTGATATAATGAGCCTTTTGCGGTTTCACTTTTAATTCGTGTGTACTTAGACATGCATGGCTTAATCTTTGAGACAAGCATGTAACTACTGGCAGGATCAACCAGAATAATGTTTTCGTTTCGAGCGCATACGCTCACATATGTAAATATTTGACAACTCAATAATACTTTTGAATAAAAAAAAAAAAATATTTTTTATCAACAGTTTATGAAAATTTGTTAAACGATTGTTGCCATTTTTATATAGCATTCACAATCGCCATTTTTCTCTATATAAATATATATATTTTATTATATAAATTTTTTTTCGTTCAAAAATATCTTTTTATTTGCCCTTAATATATTTGTTTGGAGCAGAACCCAGCCGATTAGCTGCTTGCCAAATAGCACCTAATTCTTGGCCCTCAGCCGCTTATTTTGTTTGTTACTTATGTCTATGTCACTCATTTGTTTGTTAAAGCTTTGCGCTTGCTTGCCCTGCTAAACGCTCTCTGCCAGCTCGCTCTTCGCTATCTCCGCTTTGCGTCTGCCTACCGACGTCGGCCGAGCGAAGCTGCGCTTAGCGATCGGAGCGGCAATGTAAAGGGCAGGCAAGCCACACTTGCAATTTGGATGTCACGCATTAAAGAACATATCGTAATTTTATTTCTGCGCCGAGTTTTATTTAATTCGAAATAATTAGTCGGCCGATTGGGGATAAAAAACATTATCTCCACATAAAATTTGGTGACCCCGACGTGATATCTAAGTTGCAGTGTCAATTAATAATCATTCGCAATCGACATTCGTTAGCCTTAGCCAATTTTCGGCGGTTAAGCACAATTCGGTGCTAAAACATACTTACATACACGCATTGCTGGCTATTAATTTCTCTGTCGCGACAATTCGGTCAGTGCAGTGCGGTAGGCAGTGCAGCGAACTCACTAATACACACAAGCGGAGTACAAAGCGGAATCGGACAGCTCGCACAGCCGCACAGCTAAAGGCATTAGCTGTAATCCCTTTGCTTGCGGTTCCCACGTTTATACGTATACAGGGTGTCTTTTTTGGTCGTGCTGAGTGACTCTTTTAAAACCTCAACATGGCAGCACTTGAGCCTACCAATGTCGCGAGCGCAGCAATGCCGAGTGATGTAGATTTCTACAAGCACAAGGCCGAGTCCATCGCGCGCCAACTAAAGGCCATGGATCGCTTTCTCACCAAGGAAGAGCTTGCCGAGTTAGATGAGGCAGAACTTCAAGCTCGCTTAGAGCAAATCGAGCGAATAATGTGGATTTCGATGCCGCTCAAACGAGCCTTGAAAGGCTGGATTTCCTGCAGTTAGCCCATGATGCCCGACTGGACTTTTCGAATGTTTATGTGAAGGTTAGGTCCAGGCTGTCGCGGGAGTTGATGGCTGCTCGCACGGTAAATGTTGCCAATTCAACGGCTCGGCATACTCTCGAGGGGAATTCGTCGTTGTTCGCCTATAATAGTATAGGCCGTTCTCGAATGCCCGAGTTGCAGCTTCCGCGATTCGGGGGAAAGGACCATCGTATACCAATCATCAAAAAATTCCAATATCTTCGTGGATGTCTAGATGGTGCTGCGCTGGATACGATTCGTTCCTTGGAACTTTCTGAGGAGAATTACGACAAGGCGTTGAATTTGCTAATGTTGCGATTCGATAATAAACTGTTACATTTTCAGGCACACGTCAAGGCTATTTTCGGGCTGCAAGGGGTGGAGAAGGGCTCAGCTATCGGCCTGCGCGCGCTCAGCGACAAAATCAATTCGCACTTGCGTGCACTTCAGACCTTGGCGACCCCGCAGGAGATTTCGGATGGGTTGCTGATCTTCATCATAGGCACGAAACTGGACCACAAAACAAAGGAGAAATGGGAAGAGAACTTGCCGACGTCAGGATTGCCTCGGTGGTCAAGCATGGCCTCATTTTTGGAAGCGAGATGTCGGATGCTGGAGAATTTGGGATCAGCCATGGCAACAAGTCCTAGTCAACAGGTGGGAGAAGACAATCCTGTCACCCTTATCACCTCCAGTAACGACCATCCTAACCCCATATGTAACCATTGCAATTCCTCCGAGCATTACATATCTAGATGTCAGGCATTCCTGAATCTCTCTGCGTTTGAACGATACAAAGAAGCAAAGAAGAGCCGCTTGTGTTTGAACTGCCTCAACAAAGGCCATGAATTGCAGAGGTGCAGGTCAGGACTTTGCAGGCATTGCCAGGCCAAACATCACACGCTACTCCACATTCCATCGGGAACTGGTGCTTCATCTTCCTCTTCACCGGCCGAGGAATCGATACAGCAAGAGGCCGCGACTGTGCTTCTAGCAAGCGGGTGTTCTAGCCCTCCCCCCTCGATCCAGAAATCTCAGCCTAGCCAGAACGTGTTGCTACCTACTGCCCTCGTCCATGTAACAGATCGTTATGGAGCACTTATCCCATGTCGTGCCATTTTGGATTCTGCATCACAGGCAAACTTTGTAACATCTAGACTTGCTGATCAGTTGCAGTTGGATCATCGCTCGTCTTATGTTCACATCTCTGGAATCGGAGATTCCATTCTACCTTCGAGCAAGTCTGTACATATAGTTGTACAATCCCAGGACGCAAGCTATCGAGCTTCCTTCGCTGCAATTGTCACCAACTCAATTACGGAAATGCAGCCTAACTTCGGCGTAGACGCAAACAATTGGCCAATGCCGAATAATCTAAAACTAGCTGATCCTAATTTCTCCAAGCCCCAACGTATCGATCTGTTGATAGGTTCTGGTTTGTTCTTCGATTTAATGTGCGTCGGACAGATTCGACTATCAGCCCAATTGCCAACATTGCAGGAAACAAAACTTGGTTGGATAGTATCAGGAAGCATTGATAGCTCGGAGAATAAGCGTGCAGCTTTAGCCGCTTTTGAATATTCCTCGTGCATCTCTATTGACGATTTTCGACCCACAACGCTGGAGTACCAAAACTTAGAGCAGCAATGCAGGAGGCAGCTGCTCGAGTGCCAGGTGCAATTGGAAAAACTGCGATCGGAGAATCAGGAACTGCAGCGCGAACTTTTCCATATATTAAAAACCTACATATCCACGACAAATGAAATTCAACTTTCAACAGTTTCTACATAGCCAAATTTCCTGCCATTCTATGCAATTACAGAGGTTCCCGATGATCTAGACGTAATCACGACAAGCCGCCTTCGTAAAGAAGCGCCGATTGCTGCGTTCGACGATCATCCCAGACACAACAGTATATGTCATGCTCTTCTAGCCTATCTACCATATCTCTCTGCGAAAGACTTCCATGGTAGTACGGCTATAAAACAGAAAAGAAAACTCTTCCGATATCTCTCGACGGCTTCTTTATGGTCGTTCCTGTTGCCAGGAAGATTACTAGGCCCATATTTAATAACAAACGGATACTAAACAGGTTTCGGAATTGGAACCGTATTCACTTTCGTTCAAAATTATGCAAGTTTTTAAAAATCATAAAAGATTTGACAATATTACTCACTGATTTTTTACTTGAAAATTTTCGGCTTTCGCCTTGAACTTAGGACCGACTAACTCGTGATCAACCACTGTTCTCACGAAACCCTTCTCCACTTCAGTCCTCCAAGGTCTCATTCGATTATTTGCTACTACCACCAAGATTTGTGCCAATGGCAGCTCCATGAAGGCTTACGGCAAACACTTCTACGCATACCATTGTACCTTCCTACTCACTAAAATTTCAAAATTTATATCACAAGTGATATAAATCATCTACTTTACCGGTAATGTATAGGTATACAACTTAAGCGCCATACATTTTAAGGGCTAGTTGCTTCGGCAGGTGAGTTGTTACACACTCCTTAGCGGATTTCGACTTCCATGATCACCGTCCCGCTGTTTTGCATGAGTTGTTAATTTGGGCACCGTAACATTACGTTTGGTTCATCCCACAGCGCCAGTTCTGCTTACCAAAAGTGGCCCACTGGGCACATTATATCATAGCCTTGAACTTCATATCAAGAAAGTTAAGGTTCTTACCCATTTAAAGTTTGAGAATAGGTTAAGATCGTTTCGACCCTAAGGCCTCTAATCATTCGCTTTACCAGATAAGATTATTTTATATAACATTAAAATGCACCAGCTATCCTGAGGGAAACTTCGGAAGGTACCAGCTACTAGATGGTTCGATTGGTCTTTCGCCTTATACTCAATTCTGACAATCGATTTGCACGTCAGAACTGTTTCGGTCTTCCATCAGGGTTTCCCCTGACTTCAACCTGATCAATTATAGTTCACCATCTTTCGGGTCACAGCATATATGCTCAAGGTACGTTCCAGTTAGAGGCATAATTAATATAAATATTATTATGCATAACTATATAGAACGCCCCGGGATTGTGTTAATTATCTATAAATAGTTAAAAAACTAATCCCATTATTAGTCAAGTTAATTACGCTATTAGGTTTATCTCCCAATAACTTGCACATATGTTAGACTCCTTGGTCCGCGTTTCAAGACGGGTCCCGAATGTATCCTGAATCTTTCGCATTGTTAATCATACAAATGCATATAATAAACACAAAAATCGATGATAATTATGCCATTATATAATTTCGAAATATTAACGCACTGTATTAAATTGAATTTATCAACACTTTATCAAATTAATGACATTTATTCTATGTTAAAATGCAAGCATAATAATTTGAATAAGCTATAAGTCATATTTTATGATAAATTTGTTATATGCTAATAGATTACAATGACCTTATATGGAAAAAATGCACACTATTATTATAATATTTTTAAAATATTACAACTTTAATGATGAATTTTCCATAACGGATATTCAGGTTCATCGGGCTTAACCTCTAAGCAGTTTCACGTACTGTTTAACTCTCTATTCAGAGTTCTTTTCAACTTTCCCTCACGGTACTTGTTTACTATCGGTCTCATGGTTATATTTAGTTTTAGATGGAGTTTACCACCCACTTAGTGCTGCACTATCAAGCAACACGACTCTTTGGAAACATCATCTAGTAATCATTAACGTTATACGGGCCTGGAACCCTCTATGGGTAAATGGCCTCATTTAAGAAGGACTTAAATCGTTAATTTCTCATACTAGAATATTGACGCTCCATACACTGCATCTCACGTTTGCCATATAGACAAAGTGACTTAGAGCTGAACTGACTTCTTTTCGCTCGCCGCTACAAAGAAAATCCTGGTAAGTTTCTTTTCCTCCCCTAATTAATATGCTTAAATTCAGGGGGTAGTCCCATATGAGTTGAGCTTGTATATACGTATATTAAAATTTATAATGATAATAACACTATATTATTATATTGATTAATGAAAACATCCTTGGCAAATGCTTTCGCTTAAGTTAGTCTTACGACGGTCCAAGAATTTCACCTCTCGCGTCGTAATACTAATGCCCCCAAAATGCTTCTATTAATCATTACCTCTTGATCTGAAAACCAATGAAAGCAGAACAGAGGTCTTATTTCATTATCCCATGCACAGAATATTCAGGCATTTGAAGCCTGCTTTAAGCACTCTAATTTGTTCAAAGTAATTGTACCGGCCCACAATAACACTCGATGAAGAGCACTAATGCAGGTTTTTAAATAGGAGGAATATATAAAAAAATACAAGTACTTAATTATATATAAGAACTCCACCGGTAATACGCTTACATACATAAAGGTATAGTACCAACTACAATTGTAAGGTATACCACCCGTATGAAGCACAAGTTCAACTACGAACGTTTTAACCGCAACAGTTTTAATATACGCTATTGGAGCTGGAATTACCGCGGCTGCTGGCACCAGACTTGCCCTCCAATTGGTCCTTGTTAAAGGATTTAAAGTGTACTCATTCCAAATACAGGCCTCGGATATGAGTCCTGTATTGTTATTTTTCGTCACTACCTCCACGAGCTGGGAGTGGGTAATTTACGCGCCTGCTGCCTTCCTTAGATGTGGTAGCCGTTTCTCAGGCTCCCTCTCCGGAATCGAACCCTGATTCCCCGTTACCCGTTGCAACCATGGTAGTCCTAGATACTACCATCAAAAGTTGATAGGGCAGACATTTGAAAGATCTGTCGTCGGTACAAGACCATACGATCTGCATGTTATCTAGAGTTCACCAATGTAACGATCTTGCGATCGCTTGGTCTTAGCCTAATAAAAGCACGCGTCCCATAAGGTCCGTGATTTAATTGCATGTATTAGCTCTAGAATTACCACAGTTATCCAAGTAATTTAACGATCTAAGGAACCATAACTGATATAATGAGCCTTTTGCGGTTTCACTTTTAATTCGTGTGTACTTAGACATGCATGGCTTAATCTTTGAGACAAGCATGTAACTACTGGCAGGATCAACCAGAATAATGTTTTCGTTTCGAGCGCATACGCTCACATATGTAAATATTTTACAACTCAATAATACTTTTGAATAAAAAAAAAAAATAAATATTTTTTATCAACAGTTTATGAAAATTTGTTAAACGATTGTGGCCATTTTTATATAGCATTCACAATCGCCATTTTTCTCTATATAAATATATATATTTTATTATATAAAATTTTTTTCGTTCAAAAATATCTTTTTATTTGCCCTTAATATATTTGTTTGGAGCAGAACCCAGCCGATTAGCTGCTTGCCAAATAGCACCTAATTCTTGGCCTTGTTTGTTACTTATGTCTATGTCACTCATTTGTTTGTTAAAGCTTTGCGCTTGCTTGCCCTGCTAAACGCTCTCTGCCAGCTCGCTCTTCGCTATCTCCGCTTTGCGTCTGCCTACCGACGTCGGCCGAGCGAAGCTGCGCTTAGCGATCGGAGCGGCAATGTAAAGGGCAGGCAAGCCACACTTGCAATTTGGATGTCACGCATTAAAGAACATATCGTAATTTTATTTCTGCGCCGAGTTTTATTTAATTCGAAATAATTAGTCGGCCGATTGGGGATAAAAAACATTATCTCCACATAAAATTTGGTGAACCCGAAGTGATCTCTGAGTTGCAGTGTCAATTAATAATCATTCGCGATTGACATTCGTTAGCCCTAGCAAATTTTCGGCGGTTAAGCACAATTCGGTGCTAAAACACACTTACATACACGCATTGCTGGCTATTAATTTCTCTGTCGCGACAATTCGGTCAGTGCAGTGCGGTAGGCAGTGCGGTAGGCAGTGCGGTAGGCAGTGCAGCGAACTCACTAATACACACAAGCGGAGTACAAAGCGGAATCGGACAGCTCGCACAGCCGCACAGCTAAAGGCATTAGCTGTAATCCCTTTGCTTGCGGTTCCCACGTTTATACGTATACAGGGTGTCTTTTTTGGTCGTGCTGAGTGACTCTTTTAAAACCTCAGCATGGCAGCACCTGAGCCTACCAATGTCGCGAGCGCAGCAATGCCGAGTGATGTAGATTTCTACAAGCACAAGGCCGAGTCCATCGCGCGCCAACTAAAGGCCATGGATCGCTTTCTCACCAAGGAAGAGCTTGCCGAGTTAGATGAGGCAGAACTTCAAGCTCGCTTAGAGCAAATCGAGCGAATAAGGCTGGATTTCCTGCAGTTAGCCCATGATGCCCGACTGGACTTTTCGAATGTTTATGTGAAGGTTAGGTCCAGGCTGTCGCGGGAGTTGATGGCTGCTCGCACGGTAAATGTTGCCAATTCAACGGCTCGGCATACTCTCGAGGGGAATTCGTCGTTGTTCGCCTATAATAGTATAGGCCGTTCTCGAATGCCGAGTTGCAGCTTCCGCGATTCGGGAGGAACTACATGGATTGGCCAGAATTCCACTCGATGTTCTCGACAATGGTGCACAAAGACCATCGTATACCAATCATCGAAAAATTCCAATATCTTCGTGGATGTCTAGATGGTGCTGCGCTGGATACGATTCGTTCCTTGGAACTTTCTGAGGAGAATTACGACAAGGCGTTGAATTTGCTAATGTTGCGATTCGATAATAAACTGTTACATTTTCAGGCACACGTCAAGGCTATTTTCGGGCTGCAAGGGGTGGAGAAGGGCTTAGCTATCGGCTTGCGCGCGCTCAGCGACAAAATCAATTCGCACTTGCGTGCACTTCAGACCTTGGCGACCCCGCAGGAGATATCCGATGGGTTGCTGATCTTCATCATAGGCACGAAATTGGACCACAAGACCAAGGAGAAATGGGAAGAGAACTTGCCGACGTCAGGATTGCCTCGGTGGTCAAGCATGGCCTCATTCTTGGAAGCAAGATGTCGGATGCTGGAAAATTTGGGATCGGCTATGGTAACAATTCCTAGCCAGCAGGTGGGAGAAGACAAACCTGCCACTCTTATCACCTCCAGTAACGACCATCCTAACCCCATATGTAACCATTGCAATTCCTCCGAGCATTACATATCTAGATGTCAGGAATTCCTGAATCTCTCTGCGTTTGAACGATACAAAGAAGCAAAGAAGAGCCGCTTGTGTTTGAACTGCCTCAACAAAGGCCATGAATTGCAGAGGTGCAGGTCAGGACTTTGCAGGCATTGCCAGGCCAAACATCACACGCTACTCCACATTCCATCGGGAACTGGTGCTTCATCTTCCTCTTCACCGGCCGAGGAATCGATCCAGCAAGAGGCCGTGACTGTGCTTCTAGCAAGCGGGTGTTCTAGCCCTCCCCCCTCGATCCAGAAATCTCAGCCTAGCCAGAACGTGTTGCTACCTACTGCCCTCGTCCATGTAACAGATCGTTATGGAGCACTTATCCCATGTCGTGCCATTTTGGATTCTGCATCACAGGCAAACTTTGTAACATCTAGACTTGCTGATCAGTTGCAGTTGGATCATCGCTCGTCTTATGTTCACATCTCTGGAATCGGAGATTCCATTCTACCTTCGAGCAAGTCTGTACATATAGTTGTACAATCCCAGGACGCAAGCTATCGAGCTTCCTTCGCTGCAATTGTCACCAACTCAATTACGGAAATGCAGCCTAACTTCGGCGTAGACGCAAAGGATTGGCCAATGCCGAATAATCTAAAACTAGCTGATCCTAATTTCTCCAAGCCCCAACGTATCGATCTGTTGATAGGTTCTGGTTTGTTCTTCGATTTAATGTGCGTCGGACAGATTCGACTATCAGCCCAATTGCCAACATTGCAGGAGACAAAACTTGGTTGGATAGTATCAGGAAGCATTGATAGCTCGGAGAATAAGCGTGCAGCTTTAGCCGCTTTTGAAAATTCCTCGTGCATCTCTATGACGATTTTCGACCCACATCGCTGGAGTACCAAAACTTAGAGCAGCAATGCAGGAAGCAGCTGCTCGAGCGCCAGGTTCAAGTGGAAAAACTGCGATCGGAGAATCAGGAACTGCAGCGCGAACTTTTCCATATATTAAAAACCTACATATCCACGCCAAATGAAATTCAACTTTCAACAGTTTCTACATTGCCAAATTTCCTGCCATTCTATGCAATTACAGAGGTTCCCGATGATCAAGACGTAATCACGACAAGCCGCCTTCGTAAAGAAGCGCCGATTGCTGCGTTCGACGATCATCCCAGCGTAGCCGCCAGCTGCGCCCAAGCAAGCATCTTCAAGAGGGCCGTTGGAAAAAATAGCGGTTCTGCCCCTTCAGGATGGATCTGTTGAAAGCCTTTGCCTTCCAACGGGGGGTGAATGTTCGGAGCAGAGCCCAGCCGACTAGCTGCTTGCCAAATAGCACCTAATTCTTGGCCCTCAGCCGCTTATTTTGTTTGTTACTTATGTCTATGTCACTCATTTGTTTGTTAAAGCTTTGCGCTTGCTTGCCCTGCTAAACGCTCTCTGCCAGCTCGCTCTTCGCTATCTCCGCTTTGCCTACCGAGCGGAGCGGCAATGTAAAGGGCAGGCAAGCCACACTTGCAATTTGGATGTCACGCATTAAAGAACATATCGTAATTTTATTTCTGCGCCGAGTTTTATTTAATTCGAAATAATTAGTCGGCCGATTGGGGATAAAAAACATTATCTCCACAATATTATCCCACGTATATAGGCTTAAACCAATATAAATTGTGTTTAAACTATGTATTTTGACAACAAATTTAAAATTTATCCAACTTCGTATGCGTTTTTTGTGATATACATTAAATAAAACCAAACACATGAGTTCATGTGGAATGGAATTTATATATTTTGGCAATATTTGAATTTGCATATAAATCGCTTTGATTATATGCTGGTACATTGTTGAAATGGTACTCATACAATATTTAATCATATAAGACAATTTTCCAAAAATTCACTATAATAATTCGAAACAGAAATGATATATACTAAATAGTATATATCTTGGCTAGTTTCACTATATTATCTATAGTAAGATCAATTCGAAAACAAATATCTCCTATTAAACACTACTTTGAGTATAATGACAACATATAATAAACTGTACCAAATATTGTATACAATACCGATGGACATCAACTGTCCATCATGTATAGGTTTTTCTGCCACGCTTTCCGCAAATCAGGTATTTTTGCTTTAGAGTGCCTCTTAACAATAGTTTCTTTTCGTATTTTAATAAAAAATACTATACCATCACTTTAAAATTATTCATATATATTAAGAAATATATATATACTCATATAAAATATACAGACATTGCCGGCTTAGTATGTTCCCCATATCATATGAAATTAAATGAATTATTTTTCATCACATTCATCATTCATTTCATGAAAAATATCATATCAGCTGGTATCTTGCTTTAATTTCACATAAACACGTAATATATCTATTTATATTAAATACATTTTTATATTTTCTATATTTATAATCGCATTATGCTTATGTTATAATGTTATATTATATATGAGAAACATTCCCATATCCATATCCATATAAAAACCTAATATTGATATTTTATAGCACACCTCAAAGTTATTTGTTATTTTTATTCATTATAACACAATGTCAAAAATATACATATATTTTGTAAATATGTATATAAAATATATCTTTATATTTTCTCTATTCAAAATCAAATCATGCTCATGTTATAATTTTTAGGATATGGGGAAACATTCCCCATATCCATAATATTGTCATATTATATACAAAACTATTAAATTCTTGCTTTTATATCACATATCATTAAATTCTAATATTAGAAATACTTCAATGTTCCAAATACGATCACTCCAAGCTATTTCTTTGGACGTTGACATGCAATGACTGCATCTTTCAAGAGGCGATGCAGTTACTGCACCGTCAAGTGGCCCGTGCGACACCAGCAGAAGGCTGTTACGCGCGGATCCCAGGCAAAACGCAGCCCTCCTCCCGCCCAACCGACCGAGGGGCGCTGCCGCATGACGCGCGGTGCGTAGCCGAACCAAACGCGAACATGCAAGAAAGATAGCTATTAGACTAACATTCGAGGAAAATTAGTACTAAACTTACTAAGAAACTAAGCATGTAATCAAAATACAAATACCACTACAGTTACTAATTAATAGAAAGGTGTGTAAGGATTAATAATTTAATAAGAGGAAGAGAATTAGTGGTGGATATAATATGGTAGAGGTAATTATAATCCGAGCATAAGACCCTAAACGGTTCATGCAAGGAATAATTCGATCTACAAAGTGGAAGGAACAACGGTATAAAATTTCTAGTCAGTCTAATAGGAATCGTGAAGTTTATGCAGCTCAACAGATCAGGGCTGTCTATGTCACCCCTGATCAAGTTGTGCATAAATATCACTCCAAGCATTTTTCTACGGTTAGCTAAGGATGGAGGTTTACTAATAGTAGTCTACTAGAGTAAGATGGGAGTCTTACACCCGCATCCCAGTTAAGGTCCCGCAGAGCAAAGAGTAAAAAGTTTTTCTGTACTGATTCTATACGGTCCTGGTGTACTTTGTACTGAGGGCACCATACACAGGAGCCGTATTCTAAGATCGGACGAACAAGCGAGGTATAGAGAGTCTTTGTTATATAGGGGTCGTCAAATTCCTTTGACCACCTCTTTATAAACCCAAGCACGCCCATGGCCTTATTTACCATGGTAGAAATGTGTTCGGAAAACTTTAGCTTGGGGTCTAACATAAAAACATTTTAGGAATAGCGGATAACTTTGCTATACCTCTATAACTTTTTGCATCAGACTTGCTACCTTTTTTATGGAGAGGAATTATAAACGATTCCTTCCAGATCGGGGGAAGCAAGAAGAATCAATGGACTGGGTGAATAGTTTAAGCAAAGGTCCACACAGAGCCTCGGCGCAGTACCTGAGTACACAACCTGGAACCCCGTCTGGACCCGGTGAAAACACCGGCTTAACTAGTCGAAGATCATGAAGTAAGGAACATTCATTTAACAAGGGACTGAAAATGCCGTTCGACCTCGGTAAACCGTATGGGTACGGATGACCAGAGTAGCTTTCCTCAGAATAGGTGGTTTGGAAGAATTGGCCAAAAAGATCGGCAATTGCCTGATCATTATTTGCCGACGTATTACAAAATGATAGCGAGGATGGGTGTGCGGACGTTTTACGCTTACTGTTTACGAAGCTGTAAAACTGTTTAGGGTCCTGAGAAAAACGTATCCTGCATCGAGATAAGTAGTTCTTATAGCATTGAGCATTAAGAACTGAAAAGTTTGACCGAGCTAATACATAGCGAGAGTGAGAAGTAGGAGAACCCACTTCTTGAAATTTTGTATAAAGTCTTGATTTTAAGTTTTTAGACTGGATAACTCTTTGGTAAACCAAGGGGGTTTTCCTGATCTAGTCGGACAAGAAAGCGGGACACAAGAATCGAAAAATGTGCCAAGAGCATTGTAAAAAATGTTTGTGCCTTTTATGATATCAGTGCACAAGTACAAAGCGGACCAATCAAAATCCCTAATGAGGTTATTAAGCTTCGCAAACTCGGCTTTACGAAAGCAGCGGACACGTTCAGGTAGCCTACTCGACCGATCCAATACAGTTGGTCCTATATCTAGCGACACCTCGAAAGTAGGGTGGTAGGCGTCTTCAGGTATAGTGAGCGGAAGGGCTCGGGTTAACAACACTATGGTCGGATCCGATACAAAGCACAGATCAAGCAATCGACCCAAGGAATTTTGCACATGGTTGACTTGAGACAGGGATAGGTCAAGCAAGCCGTCAACAAAGTCATGTCGTGACATGGGCACTAGGATACTAGACTCGTTTACCGAAGACCAAACAGTTCCTGGCAAGTTGAAGTCACCAAGAACTATCATACGATTTTTATCAGATAGCGAGGAAGAAACAGCGGTTAAAGCGGACAAGTGCTGCTCATAAATTGAAATATCCGAAGAAGGTGGGATATACGAGCAAGTAATGAATATAGCGAAAGCGGGAAGAATCAGTTTTACACACAGGAATTCAAGTTCCTGTTAAACTTGGACTGTGAAGTGTTCCGACGTAAAGTAAGAGTCCACTGCAATTAGAACCCCCCCTGCACGTCGAGACGAACGGTCCTTTCTAAAAGTTGTGTACCGACCTGCCAAAACGTCGGAACTAAGAATGTCCGGCTTTAACCAGGTTTCAGTAAACACAATAACGTGGGAAGCAAATGCGACACTATCCCGGAAAAGAATGCTGAGCTTACTACGCAAGCCTCTTACATTCTGATAGGTTACTAAAAGAGAAGTTAGTTTTTTGGAAAGGTGGAAGCAAGACGGGAAGTGGAGGAAGAGGAAGTTGAGGTTGAGGGTGGCACACTGGAAAGATTTGCATTCATATTATTTCATATATATATACATTCACATTTGCACATATGAATATATCTATGTTTCGTGTGTTCATATAATACAATTTTTATAAGTATCATTTCATATGTCATTAAGTATAACAAACTTCTAATATAACATTATATTCATATTTGTTGTTTGAATTTGTTTGCGATTATATAACAAACTCGTGATACTTTGATCAAGAAGCTTGCATCAAAACCCAATACCATAAGATATTATAAATATATCCGTATAATGGCTAGGAAGTGATACACGTTCCATCTAATCAAGTAAGTAAGGAAACAATAAGAGTAGTGGTATTTCATTGTCGATACCAAACCGAAATCGAATATCTCCCACTTATGCTACATCCTTATGTCTCCTTACACTGCCAGATTAG